>NW_026068348.1:191447-304828 GCF_014885135.2 Alexandromys fortis
CTGGCTTTGTGGGAGCCTAGCCAGTTTGGATGTTCACCTTCCTAGACCAGGATGGAGCGGGGAGGACTTTGGACTTTCCACAGGGCAGGGAACCCTGACTGCCCTTCAGACTGGAGAGGGAGGAGGAGAGGAGTGGGGGGAGGGGGAGAGGAGAGGGAGGAGGGGGATGGAAAAGGGAGATGGGTAGGGAAATGGGAAGCAGAGAGGAGCGGAATTTTTTTTTCAATAAAAAAAAAGAATAAGACAAATAAAAAAAGACACTGTAAAAAAAGACTTTTAAAATTAATTTTGACAAAGGGAGCCATTCTCCAATATATGGATGATATTTTGATATGTGTATCCCTACTAGAGAAAGCTCAAATCAAAAATACTACCAGAGTTCTAAGTGTCGTTGCCTTTAAAGGCTACCTAGTGTACCACCCAAAACATACAATATTCAGGATATATTTGAGTCTTGGGGCAGGGCATATAGAATAGATAGAGTCGCACTGACCCTTTGGGTGATGGTTGAATTTTATCATATCTCGATTCCCAGTTTTTAATTAATGGAAAAACATCTCGATGAGGATATCAAGGGCCCAATTTCAAGTTCCAACTTCAGATTTCCTTAACTGGGAGGATTAAGACGAACAGTCCTTTAATCAGATAAAACTAACTCTTTTCTTAAATTATATAAATCTTACATTTTATTTATTTATTTATTAAAGATTTCTGCCTCCCCTGCCTCCCATTTCCTTCCCCTCCCCCCATCAACTCCCCCTCCCTCATCAGCCCGAAGAGCAGTCAATAGAAAACACTATCCTGAGTGAGGTAAGCCAGACCCAAAAAGAGGAACATGGGATGTACTCACTCATAATTGGTTTCTAGCCATAAATAAAGGACACTGAGCCTATAATTTGTGATCCTAGCGAAGCTAAATAAGAATGTGAACCCAAAGAAAAACATATAGTCATCCTCAGGCGATGAAAGGAGACAGAGACCCAGACTGGAGCACCGGACTGAAATCCCTAGGTCCAAATCAGGAGCAAAAGGAGAGATAGCATGAGCAAGGAACTCAGGACCGTGAAGGGTGCACCCACATACTGAGACAATGGGGCTGATCTATCGGGAACTCACCAAGGCCAGCTGGACTGGGTCTGAAAAAGCATGGGATAAAACCGGACTCGCTGAACATAGCAGACAATGAGGACCGCTGAGAAGTCAAGAACAATGGCACTGGGTTTTGATCCTACAGACAGGAACAGCTACATTCTAATGGAGATTATAAGGCAGGATACAGAGTGGGCAGTCAGAGAAAATTATTGAGGGTTCTCCATTATCCGCTTCTATTCTTGCCTGGAAGGCCAGATTAATGTCTTCAACAAAACATAAATATATCTACACTGTAAGCAACCATTCTCCATGATATCTGTTCCAGGTTTCATCCTAGAGTTGCTACCCTGATTTGTTTGAGTGACAGGCTATGATAAACCCTTTCCTCTACCAAGTTGCTTTTAGTTATTGTATTGATCACAACAGTCATTCACACTAAGGATCATCAGAAGGAAATGTCTGACATGCCAGGCTGGTAGAGAGACAAAACAGGCAACCTTAAAATTTCCCCAAAGTTAGCACTGTTACCTCCAAGGGTAAATGATCTAAAACCAAATGATATGTTGCAAGAGGGATAATGGGCTTTAGAACAAGGTGGTGACTGAAAAGGACCATGAATCTATGTGAGGAATAAAATACTTTAATCTGTCAGTGGAAAACTACTTAATGAAATGCTTGACTCATTTCACTTGTGGAAAGATAGAAATGATGACTTGACTATTCCTAGACCAAGGGCTAACTGCCAGTGCAAAGAACATTAGGCTGCACAGTTGTATATACCTAATAACTCTGGCCATCTTTCTCCTCCCCCGGTCTTTGCAGTCCTGAGGACAGGTGCACATCCAGGTGAAGACATGCTATTTGATTTCATTTAAATGCCCTCTTGCACAAGCATAAAATGTCTGTTGTTTGTTTGAAGCCTTTGATTGTGTATAGAAGCCTCACCACCACCATCACTAGAAATGAAACGACCCTTTTTAAAGGAAGTTGTCCCAAGGTTTAGTTTCCCCTACTCATTGCAATATGACAATGGGCCATCCTTTACATTACTTAACCATCTTATAATCTGCATTTAGGGCCCTATGAATAAAATATCTCACTCTGCTTAAAGGCCATCATCCTCAGGCAAGGTTTATACTAGCTTAACTCTGAAAGTAGCTAAAACTGTTGCCTGACACCCTAATATGATAAGAACTCTAAAATCTATCACCGAGCTCAGTTCCTACAAATTATTACATGGACGTCCTTTCTTCATACTAGATCTAATTTTAGATACTGAAAGCAATCATATGATGCAATACTTTCATTTCCCCCCTCCCCTTTTTAGAGCATCAAAAAACATCACCTTAGTTACCTTTTTACTGCTATGAAGAGGTACCATGAGAAAGACAACTTACATTTAATTGGAGGCTTGCTTACAGACATATATTAAGTCATCAATAACCCAAGACCTAAGTACCCATATTTGCAAGACTGAACACATCTTTGAATCAGAAGTCCACATAAATTTTTTCATATAAAGGTGAGTTTCTCATTTGAAAGGAATTGTCCCACTTCTAAGGATACTAAATGTTCCCTGTGCATTAGCAGTGTTTGATTTGTATAAGAAGGACAGAAGAGTCACATTGGCCACCAGAGTGATGGAGACTCAAATCATAAATCCTTTGATCTAAGTTTCCCGTGTCCCATGGCAATAGAATGTTTAACTACTCTCCTAGTATCCATCTTCATAACTCTGGCTTATTAATCAGTGATACAAGAGGCAAGCCTTTTGCATACCTCTGTCAGATGATGGGGTTGTGTTACCATACAATCAGAGCAAAGACTACTCAATCTATTTTCTTTCAATCTTCTCTTCCATGTCACTCTGAATGTGGCCCAGCAAGACCCCCACAGCAGCACCTCTTCTTCTCCAGGGTATGTAGATAATAATATCCTTGGAAATTGTACCTTGCCTATTGTATATTAGAATTACTCTATCTCACCTCAAAATTTGTCCCTACCTACAGTATATAAATGTGTATAGGTCCAGGGATCAGCTACTGCTATAAGATTACAGGACACTGGATGCTTTTTGTCTTGCCCCAAGAATGATGAGGCTGATTGATATAATGTTGTACCCATATTCCCAGACCTACCAGAATATACCAGAAAGAATTCTCAACTTCTGGATTGATTACCAAGTTGGAGTCTTTTCTCCAATCCTCCCAGTTAACACCTCCTATAGAAAAAGAATAGATACAGCCCCAGGGCTACCAAACAATCCTGAGTTCTGTAGTCTAAATACTGATAACCCAGTGTTAAAACCATCATGATCGAGCTGGAGTATACTCAGAGGTTTATTTGCACCTACAAAGGTTTTAATTCAAAAGGGTCAATTTAAAGCCTGTCCTTGGCACTACAGCAACATGGGAGGCTACCCTAATTGCTAACAAGGAACAACAGGAAAGTCTTAACTCTTATAAAGGTTCTTGCAAAATTGCAAGGCCTCAGATATATTGGTAGCCTAAGCAGGAGGAATTTATGCAATGTTTAACAGAATATATTGCACTTGGATTAAAATTTCACAAAAAAAACTTGAGCAAAATTTTTATGAAATTAAAGATGATTAATATATACTAAATCCTTGGGGAATAGAAAGAGGTGTCACTGGGTAAAAATGCTTGCTGCTCTTCCAGAGGACCTGAGTTCAGTTTCTATACCTACATTGGCTCCCAATCACCTGTAATGCAAGTCTAGGACATTTAATTCCCTCTTTCTGAACTCCATAGAAACTTGCACACGTGTAACATACTCTGACACAGACATTTACACATTACACATAAAGACTTTAATATATACACACATATAGTTTCTAATATCTATAAAAGTTATAACTAGGCATTCTCCTTGGATCTATGAGGACCTGTCTATGAGAAACAGTATCTCCCTGGTGACTCCAACTATTACATTTTATTAACTTGTATTTTTGGTCCTTGTGTCCTAAACCTAATCATTTGATTTGAATCTTTTAAATTCTAACAATTACTACAATTAAAAGTGTTAACATCCAAGGCTACCAAGCAACTGCTAACCCAGAGCATAAAATGGAATCTGCTCTCTCATCCATGGACAGAATAGACATAAAGTTCCATGTTCTTTTTCAGGCAGGACTTCTGCTCTTCATCAGGATGGAAACAGCTACAGAAGATGAATTATCACTCTTCTGTACCCCAAAAGTTTCTAGGTCTTCAATTTTCACTGAGGAATTGAGGTGAGAGAAGAATACAGTGGAGAGATAGATTCCAGAGATTAACATATGAAAAGCATCAATATGGAAAAAGTAGAGGCCCTTAGCCCACACAGGCTTCATTCAACCAAAGCAGTATGATGAAAAAAAAAACCTCCTCATTATATAAACTTTAGAGAGACTGATAATATGCAAGTGACCCATAAAGGTCATGAGCTCTGTCCCTTCATTCTTTGCTTGGAGTCAGGCAGCAGGCCAGCTCTGGTGCATCTCCTTTAATAAACTACCCCCTTTCCTGTAACTATCCCTGATTTTCTGCACAATTCATTGTAAAGAGGCACAAGAACTTGGACACTCAAGTGGCTGTCCTCCAGACTTAAATCCATGCCTGTAACAGGCTGGACTTCTGATCTTGATAACCATTTCCTTCCCTGAACTACTAGAGAATTTATTGAGTGTATGATTCACTTATTAATTATTCATTCACTGCCTTCCAACATGTTTAAACCAATTTTATTATTTTTCTGATCATAAAACTAAATGTGTTATTCTTAAAAATATGTTATTGTAAGTTCTAAAGGATAATATAAAAATCATCTATAACCCACCCAACAGGAAACTATCTCTATTATGACTTAGACAAATTTCCTCTTCACATTTATATGGTATTAAGATGTAAGTGTACTTCTTTTGTTTCTAAAACTGGCATACATTTTGTTCGTTGTCATATTTTTTTCACTTAGCATTACTACATAAACGGTTATTCATATTATATTTTTTCAAACATGTTAATGTGAACCTTACTTCCAGTATGAGTGAGTAAGTCTCTAAAAATTATTCTGTGACAAATGAAAAACCATAAAATAAAAGCTTGTTGATTTCAAAAAGAAGTAAAATTTAAAGGAAGTGACCCGCTTTGAATAAATTGCACATTTCCCAACAAAAGAAAACTGAACTGTGAGTCATCAATAGCTCTACAGAATCCTTTTTTACAAAATTAATCATTTAAATGAAAATGAAAGAGCACTTTTCTCTCTTAGTCTCCCGGAAATACATAATTTTCTTCTTCCTTCAGATGCATTTACGTAAATAGCTCAGGACAAAGCCTCTTGAAGATAGCAGCTCAAAGGTCACACTAATGTTCTGTCATCAAATCAGTAGGGACAAACTTTCCTCTGGGACTTTTAATACATGGCTAGATATCTTTGGGCACTGGAGCTTTAGACAGAACTGGGAATGAAAGTGGAGCTGGAGACAGAGCTGCTGTCTGGGCCTGGGTCTTCGTTGTAGACTTTGCTTGACCTTGGCTTGTCAGAACCTGAGATGTTTCTAAAGGCTAGAGCATATTTCCACAGCTCAGGCTGAGCAGGCAAGCAAGTCTGTTAAATTTGCATCTTACCACTTTGGAATCTCGGGTTTTCACTCTTAGGTTGTACAAATGCTTGGATAGCTTCAGTCTGGGCATACAGTGACTTGGCCTTGCTGTCTTACATGTTTCTCAGGCTTTTCGTCTTGTCCTTCTTGGACATAGATATGTTCTTCTAGAACTCTGAGTGCATTACTCTAAGAAACTCTCATTTTTGTCATTAGAACTTCTTTTGTAATTTCAAGGACTGGTCGTGCATGGTGTGACTTTCAAGTATGGTCAAAGCTGCACTGTAACCCACAGTCTCTTTGTTTTACATATAACTGTTTGAGAAATACAATACATTGTATTATCCACTTCCAAACTTAAAAATAAAGTTATGCAGTTAATTTAATACATGTAACACATTGAATAAAAGAATACTGGGGCTGATGTTAAATGAATGTGGAGGCCATTGAAGATGAACTCTCTCTCTCTCTCTCTCTCTCTCTCTCTCTCTCTCTCTCTCTCCCGCTCTCCTTCCGCCCCTCTGGCCCCTCCCCCCCCTTCTCAGTCTGCCTCCTACCTTAAACTGCTCCAGTCCAACTTTTTGTCCTATATATTTCAGCCATCTTGGTTTACATGGTATCTTGGCTCCTGGCTGGCTCTGTTCCTGGATCTCTCTCTCTCTCTCTCTCTCTCTCTCTCTCTCTCTCTCTCTCTCTCTCTCTCTCTCTCTCTCCTTACCCCACTCTCTCCTCTCCCCAACTTCCCATGGCCCAGTTCTGTCTCTTTGCTCTGTTCTGTCTGGACTCTTCCAGATGCTTCTGGCTGAACTCTTCCTTTCTTTTTTTTTTCCTACGGAAAACCAGAATTCACCTCAAGCATACCATGAAGCAGTCATGTCCTCAATTTTACATTCACATACCACTGCAGCCTGTCTGCTTTTTGAGAAAAGCATAACTTTCCTTTCCCTTCTATCTATTTTCTTTTTCAGACACTGGTCATAGCCTAGGCATGCTTTCTGAGATACTCTGGGTTTTCTTTTTTTTTTTTTTTCCTAAAGTTATTCAACCCCACCGTGCAGCTGCTTGGTTGCTTATAAACAGCATGACTTTCTCACTCCCTCTTCTTAAGCTTCCTTCTGAGCCCATTTCTAGATTTGTTTTTTAGTGAGATAAAGAACCCAAAAGAAGGAACCTCAATTTTCCTAGTAAGAGTATCATAGGATTACAAAACTTTAAACTGTAATGTGTTAGTCTTTAAGAGACTTTCTACTTCAGAATTTTCAGCTATAATTCCTAAAGAAACCACTATGAGGTAAAAAGGAGTGGTTATAGATTAAAATTTAATAGAATGATTAAAATAAAATTCTAAAATATATTCAAATATTCTAAAAGATACCAAGATAGAGAAAATGGAAATATAAAATTAAGAATAAACAATAAAAACAAATAGTAAGGCTATTGTCCTAAGGACAAGCATATTGATAATTACATTAAATAATAGAATATATACTAAAATATAAATGTCAAAAATGAAAAATAAATCATAACTCAAATATATTTATAATAGGTATATATTAAATATAGTATAAATATTTAGGAAACTAGATTGATATAACATATTTTTCAAGTGGAGCCACAGAAGATGTATCAGTACCAGCTGTGATAAAAGTTACTGCAAACGCTGAAGAAGAACATTTTGTAATGGCAATAGAATTGATTTGTCTAGAAAACAAGCCCAAAGGTACATGTGCTTGATAATAAAACTTCAAACTCCATGAAGCAACAAAAGACAGAATTAAGGTGAGAAACAAAATTCCAAACTCATAGTAGAAGACTTTAAAACATCAGAAATTTATAGTATGTCTATCCTAATATTAAGCATAAATATAAAGGATCTCAACAATACTAACAGCAAGGGTGTATTACTTGGTGTTTATATATAATTATACATAATTACCCCAAGAAGTATATATTTATTTCCATAACCATTACTACACCTACAAAGATAGAGAGGTATGAATAACCATAAAATAGATCTCAGTGTAGCTAAGAAGCTTCAAAATAATACAGAATATATTCTCTGACCACAATAAAGTTAAATTAAAGGCCAATAACTGTAAAAATAACAGAAAATAAAGGAAAAAGTTGGGATCATTATACAAGATTACATGTCTCATTATAGACCAGTAATACTTGAGGTTGATATGAATGAAATGATAGAAACTGACNAAAACCTTCCCAAGAAGCTGTCAAGGTAATTCAATGAAGAGACAAAAATCATTTCAACAAATTGTACTAGAATAACTGCAAATAAAAAATGAATGTTAGACATTATATGCCAAAATTCAGTCAAAATGAGCCAAAGCCCCAACTGTAAAATACTGAAACTAGAAAATGTGATTTACATATATGATAGACTAGTATAAAGCCATAAAAATGCAAAATTATTTCATTTTCAGAAAAGTAAGAGGACCTGGATGATATATTACCCTTTACAATTAATGTTAACACGCTTAATAAAATGATTTCTTTAAGTTAATAATAAAAAAATGTATTCAACTTTTAGAATAAAGCATAGTAGAAAATACCTTTGAGTTAAGTCTCAATAAACTTCTTTTGAAGAGTCATAGATAGCAATACCTATAACAACTTATTAGTCCCATCAGAATGAAAATATTGCTCTTTAAAATACACCTTTTTGTTGTTGTTGTTGAGATAGCTCTGCCTTTTCCTATAAGTTACTCTGTAGACCAGGCTGGCCTCGAACTGAGAGATCTGCCTGCCTCGACCTCCTGAGTGCTGGAATTAAAGGTGTGTGCCACCATAGCCTGGCTAAAACACACCTTTAAGAGAGAAAAAAAAACCTGCAAGCCACAGAGAGAATTATAGTATTAGGTAATTATCAGATTCTAATATGCAACTCAATAATCTAAAAACATTATTCACAAAATAGGAAAAAAATATGATTTTTAACCAAAATAAAGATACAAATGACTAAGCATATGGAGAAATGTTCAACAAACCAGTCATTATGGAAACACAAATTAAACAATAATGGTTTACTACTACAACATTTTAAAATTACTCATATGGAATAAAATAAAATGTGTCAACAAATCTAAAAAGTTAGTGATGTAGTGCAACTGGAATTCTCATTGATTGCTAATAGGAATGTAAAAATGTCTTTGAAAAGTGTCTCAGTTTGGGTTTCTTGAGCATGTGTCAGATTTCAAAGGCCACCCCAACAGTGACATATCTCTTCCAACAAGGAAAAAGCCTAATCTAGTGTGGCCACAACTCCTAATAGTGCTACCCACTATGGGCCAAGCATTCAAACACATTACTCTATGGGTGGCCATACTTATTCAAACTGCCACATTCCATTCTTATAGACTTATAGCCATAACATAATATAAAATGCATTTAGTCCAACTTCAGAAGTTCCTATAGTCTATAACTGTCTCAACAATGTTTTAAAGCCCCAAAGTTCAAAGTGTCTTCTGAAATTTGTGCAATCTCTTAACTTAATTGTCTAAAAAAAATCAAAAAGGAGATTACATACTTGTAACATATAATGGCACATGATATACATTATTTCTGATATGAGATTTGCCTCTGTATGCTGTGAATATGTTTTATTGCCATTAGTTAATAAAGATGCTTCTTTGGTCTACGGCAGGGAAGAATATAGCAAGGCAGGAAATCCAAGCAGAGGTAGGGAAGGTAAAAGGGTGGAATCAGGCAGACACCATGTAACTGCCAAAGGAGAAGGATGCCAGGACCTTACTGGCAAATCACAGCCTCATGGCATTACACAGATTATTAGAAATGGGTTAATTTAAGATGTAAGAGGTAGCTGGAAATATGCCTAAGCCATTGGCCAACGAGTGTTCTAATTAATATAGTTTCTGAATGATTATTTGGGTCTAGGAAGCTGGGAAATGAAAGCAGTCTCCATTTACAATTAAAAAATGAAGAAAAGGAAGGATAGTGAAAAATACTGGCCCAAGCAAGACTGAAAACCAACTGACAAACTAAAAACTCTGCATCTTAATGTCTCATGTCAAATTGCTCTTCAGATCTCCAAATCCTTTCAGCTTTGTTCACTGCAACACAATTCTTACCCTTGGGCTAATTCCATGCCCTATTCCTGGGCAGGTATCCCACAGCTCTGGCTTTTCCAACATCGTTTGGGTTCTCCAAGGCAATCCAAGTATCACCTTCACAGTTTCACACAATGACCTCTCTAGGACTCCTTTCAGGGACACCCCTGCCATGTAGCTGGCCTCAGTAGCTTTTCTTAGTCATGGATAAGATTCCATAACCCCTTTATTCTATCCTTGAATCTACAGTCAGAGCCACATAGCCAAATCTATCAAGTTCTGATGCTTGCTGGGGCTAGAGTTGAAAATTACATTTTCAACAACTTTTTGTTTTCTTTTTTTTTTTTCACTGCCTGAGACTGACTATCTGGGAACATATTCTGTAGACTAACTGAACTTAAACTCAGAGATCTGCCTGCCTTTGCCTCTGTCTTCTAAGTGCTAGGATTAAAGCTGTGTACCACCATACCTGGACTTAACATATTCTTTAATTTCTTTCAAAATTGTCATAGAACCATTTTATTCTTCATTACTCAAGAGAATTATAAACACATATTTATCAGCTGTAGGAGTTCCCTGGTAGAGTTTTTGGGGTCATTTATATATACTATAATATCATCTGCAAATAATGTAAGTTTGACTTCTTCCCTTCCAATTTGAATCCCCTTAATCTTCTTCAGTTGTCTTATTGCTATAGCCAGAATTTCAAGAACCCTGTTGAGTAGATATGGAGAGACTGGATAGCCTTGACTTGTTCCTCATTTTAGTGGAATCATCAAAACAATCTCTTAAATATAACTCCCTGTAAAGTCAAAAAGCAAATTCCATACTTCCAACATACAAGGAAATGACTCTATCACCATTCCAAAAGGGAGGAATTAGACCATCCTGTAGCTCCATCTCCAATGTCAGAAAGCTTAGATGGCTCCATTCCTCTGGCTTTTCTGTTTGCAAGATAAATTTATTTTTGGAACTCTTACTCTTCCTGTTTGCAACTCTCATTGGCAGATATCTCAGAGCTCTGGTACTCCTGGTACCAATTTCTGTTGTAGTTAGGGATTTTATTGTTATGATAAAACACTATGAATGTAAACAACTTGAGAATGAAAGGGATTATTTTACTTCCATATTACACTCTATTATCAAAGGAAGTCAGGGTAGGAACCAGGAGTCAGGAACTTAAGCTGAAGCCATGGGTGAATACTGCTTACTGGCTTGTTCCTTGTGACTTTCTCAGCCTGTTTTCTTATAGTGCTCAGGACCACCAACCCAGCTTTGGTACTGGCCACAGTGAACTGGACTAGCCCACGTCAGTCATCAATTAAGAAAACGCACTACAGACTTTCCAACAGGCCAATCTAGTAAAGGTGTTTTCTCAGTTCCCTCTTTCAAAGTGGCTCTAGCTTTTGTGAAGTTGACATAAAAGGAGACGGCATGGGTGATGATTAGAATGGTATTTATTTTGAGTGGGATTATATTTACATGTGTATATTTGTCAGAATTCACCATAGACTGTGTATAAAATATTTTAACACAGATGATAATTTTTAAGTAGGAGAATGATAGTTGCATTTTGACATTTTTACATGTATAGATTGTTTTCAATGAAAAACCCATTATTAGTTGTTTGAGCAAATAAGTGGAATCAAATAGTCAAATCCCCCCCAAAAGCCTAAACACTATTTGAAAGCGATCAAAGATACACAGAAAAGTATACTTGGAAGATATGCCAAGATGGAGACTCCTTACAAATAGAGAAAAATCTCTCTGAATCAAACAGTAAAGAATAGTCTAGAAGGTATAGGATAGGATCTACACATTAGAAAAAAGAAACAGTATTTGTCTTTCTGATCATGGGTTATCTCATGTAATATGTTTCTCAGGTCCATACCTTTTCTGCAAATTTCATAATTTTATTTTATTTTATAGCTAAATAAATTTTATGTATATATAAATATAAATCCACATTTTCATTATTCCATTCCTATATCAATTCTACTTTTTTGCTTTTGTGAAAAGAGAATTGAGAAATATGGATGGGCAAGTAAACCTGTGGGAGGATACAGAGTGGTTTAGTTATATGTCCAAGAGTGGTATTTTTTTTTTCATTCTATAGTCTGCCCACTCTGGTGAGTTTCTTTTATTGTGTAGAAGCCTTTTAATTTCATGTAATATCTTCTGTCGTTTTGTGCTATTTCTCATACTAATGGTGTTATATTAAGAAATATCTTGCCTATATTCACATCCTCTAGCAATTACATTGTTTCTAGTTTTAAATGAAGGGTCTTGAACTGATTTTTGTGCAGGATGAGAGATACAAATCTAATTTGATGTATATCTAACTTTATTGAAAATGTCTTTTTTTTTCAGTTCCAGGAAACTAGAAAGGGGCCCATAAGTTGTGAAAAAAAAAAAAAAAGAGGAGGAGCTTCAAGAAAGGGGATTGGGGAAAACAAGAGAACAATAAGATAGTGAACTGAAAAGAAGGATACTGGGAAAGAAAGAATATAGTGAAAAGAAGGAGGAGGGCAAGGAGACAGGGAGATTGGAAAAGGAGTGGTGTCAGTAGGAGAGTAAGCAAAAATCAAAATAAAGTATGTGTGAAAAATGCCATAAGAAGGGAAAACAGGGCCTAGAATAGCTCATCAGGAAAAGGCAATGACTGCTCTTCCAATGAACCCAGGTTCAATTCCTAGTGCCCACTTAGTGGCTCACAGCCATCTGTAATTCCAGTTCCAGGTGACCTGATAGTATTGCATTTACTTACCTTTGCAGGTACTACACATGAAAGTGGTACACAGACATACATGCAAACAAACACTCTTGCACATAAAATAATAAAATTAATTTCTTTTTAAAATGTCATAAGGAAAACTGTTACTATGCAAATTGATTTTTAAAAATAATTTGTAAGGAGAATAACATTTTGACAAGTGTTTTTATCTGCCATCTGTTTTCTTTAGGTATGAAAACCTCAGATAGGTTATATGTTTGGTGGTTCCTATGGTCCTGGGAAAGGTAAAGTCAAAAATATACTTTTTTGTTACAAACTGTCTTGAGAGGCTTTCATGACAGATAATAGATATTGTGGTACTGAATGAATCTTACTTTGAAGCAGAGAGTTAACATCCTACTTGCTGAAGCCTGGCATATGCCCAGCCTCATTAGCTGTATCCCTCATGCTGTCTGTACTCCTTGTTATAGGGTCTGCAGATGAATTAGGTTGCACAATGTCTTCTTTCTGAGCTCTTTGGAAAAGGAAGACTATAAATCCAAGACATTTGTTGTTAGCTGGTAGAAGGAAGCTCTATTTACTCTGTGCTGGCATTTGTGGAAGCCGTGGTCACCTATAAATCACTCAGTTGCGTCAAAGAGGAACAAATGAAAGCACATGAGGAATGAATGTGAATCAAGGTTTGAACACTAATTTCAAGAGACAGACGTCAATGACAGTCTTGTGTTTTTCTGAACCTTTCCCACTGTTTTCTCTGGATAGAGCAATTACTATTTCCGCTCAGCTCTTTAAAAGAACTCAAAACATACAAAAAAAATATTCACTCAAGGGTCTCTACTCACTGTTCCTTGATGGAGCAATGTGGCCTGGATAGAGACAGGACATCTTCTTATTTCATTGTTTTCAGTTTTTCCTATTTAGGGATGCCGCCTGTAATTACCATGGCATTGAGACATTTCCTTAAAAGACTCATCTATTATTGTGAAATCAGATGAAATTTCTAATTCCTAAAATTTGTATTTGCAGTATTCAAAAGTTGTTTTTTTTAAAAAAAATGGGTAATGTTTCTTTAAGTGTCTAATCCAAGTGTTGTTTTGGAATAATCATCTATTTGACTTTTGAAAGAAAAAGGCACCATTTTCTTAAGAAATACTATATCAGTGTTTCCCCTTGTATTACAATAGTGTTAGTATTTAGCTTTCAAGTGAATGGTAAAGATAATAGTAATATAAATGCTATTTTTTTTGCAGAGCTTCAGAATTTGAATGAAGGAGAAAATTTTCATCTCTGTATCTATTTTGAAAAAGAAGCATGGAAGAATTTGAAAATCAAAACCTAACAGTTTTAACAAAAAATTGGGTGGGGGGGTTGCTGCTGATATGATCAATCTATCCTAGCAGAATACCAACTGATAAACATAGTTCAGCCCTGAAACTGGCACAGCACTAAGAAACCGACTCCACCATCTGGCTTTTTGGCATTTTTATCAAGTCTTTTTAATTAGGTTCAAATCGGTGATCTCCTCTCGCTGCTTCTATCTCTCTCACTGTCGTTAGGCTCGAGCTCGTTTCCAGAGCACTGTGGAATGCTCAAGTGGAACTTCAACCCAGCAGTCTTTTCCCCCAGCTTTTCACACTTTAGATATGCTAGCGGAAGTCACGGCATGCTTGCCCAGTAGTGCATCTAATTCAATTTTTGTTTTATTAAGATATGAAGATGACCATTACATGCAGAGCCAGGCAGTCTTAAGAGGCCTAAATGAAAAATGGGAACATAGTTAGAGAAAGCAAAGGTCTCCGTGGAGTCGGGGGAAAGGGAATCGGAGCACTCAGATTGCACCTTGAATTTAAACCACTGCAACCATGTGCATAATAGAATTGTTTTCTTTTGGTTGTTTTGTTTTTCAAGACGGGTTTTCTCTTTGTAACTTTGGAGCCTGTCCTGGAATTTGTTCTGTAGATCAAGCTGGCCTCGACTTCACAGAGATTCACCTGCCTCTACCTCCCAAGCCCTGGGATTAAAGGCTGGCGCCACCACCACTACCCAACCATAATCGAAATCTTTAAAACATTTTCAAGTTAAGTCGAGAATTGAATTCCCTTACAAAAATATTTCCTCAATGTTTGAAAGGTGTAAAAGTGGGCCAATTTGGTCATGTCAACTTTCTGCTGTTAATTTACAATGATCCCTAGACACAAAAACATAATCTTCTGTTCTGGCAATTGGAGTACAATTTCCCTTCAGAACTGACTGGGTGTGGTTTAACCTGAAATCTTTTCTTTTTAGAGGGAAAGGAGAATATAGTCAGGCCAACTTGGCAAGCTTGCCTCCTTTATAAATGTGTCTTCATATTCAACTAAAGGTAATTTCTGAGAACCAAAGGATGGCTTTCAAAGGTGGAGTCAGAAAGACTAAGATACATTCTTATGACATTTCCAGAGGCTGAAGAAGTAGATGACTAAGAGGAAAAGCCACTTCCCCTAAAAGCATGGAAGTCAGAGTTTAGTTCCCCCAGAACCCAGTAAAACTAGGGTGGTGCCAGATATGGTGGCATACACCTTTAGTTCCTGCATTTGGGAGTCTGAGGTGGCATGTTGTTCTCTGTGAGTTCAAAGCCAACCTGGGCTATGTAATGAGACCCTCCCTTAAAAAATATGAGTGGGCACATTGGCCTCACAATTATCTTATCTCAGTTTAAGGAGGCATCCCTGGAGAAAACTTGTCTAGCCAGACTAACTGAAGTTACAAGCGCTGATTACATGGAGACAGACATTCCCACAGTATACAGCATGAGACCAATGGCCTCCACAGTCACACACGTGTGCAAGTATACCTAAAAATATACATGCTCCCATATTCATGGGAACACTCATGTATAAGCAGGCACACCACAAAACATATTGTGCATAAGAAGCCTATGAATCATTGAAGATCTTTAAGCAAATGTATATAATATTTCTCCCCTATGGCTATATTGAAATGTACTCTAAACTCAGATGATGTTTTAAAAAAGACTGGCATTTTCTACTTCAATAAGACAGTCTGGAGAACAATATCTCACAGAGCTCTGAGCCCCTGTCACACCAAAACGCTACACAGACAATACAGAACAAATTGAGCAGACCAAAACTTTTATCCCTATATAATCTAGCATGCCTAAGTAGGTTAAGTTGTACTGCAATATTCAAAATGCTGATTCTGGATTTCAAAGGTGCAACACTTAATGAATGCATGCCCATAGTGATTTCCTGTGGGATACTTAAGCTTAAAGAAAATAATAAAATAACAATAAATAAAATCAATCCGACAAACACAGCTACTCAACTACCGGAGTATTCTGTGAGCTCTCACTCCTTAGAAGCCCTACGTTTTCACCCCAGCAAGCACTTTTTGTTTCTTGCATAGTTCTAAATAATGACTAAGATTCTTCCCTTTAAGCATTTAAGGTTAAATTTCCATTTTTCCTCCAATGCCCTAATTGATTCTTATAGTAAAATAGACGACAGTGGTCTTAGAACCTTTGTGTACAACACCTGTTCGCATTGACATCTGAGGTTTGGAGGGCAGAGCGCTCACATTTCCACTAAAGGGACATGAAGGGGGACTCCTACAGACCCAGAAAATAATTTTTCACTGAATTTTGTTCACCAGACTGTAGCTTCCCACAAATTCTGGCTATTCTGCTCTCTAAGCAGTTTATAAATAAATGTATGTGCAAGAGCAGCAAATGTTCGTTCTCTTTCATTTTTTTTCTAGGTAGGGGCTGGGGCATCATTTTGGAGCTAGCTTCAACCTTCATTAAGCTAACCAACAGCTACAGTCTTTGCTGGCAGTTTAAGTGACCCTGAAATAATTTATATATTTTTAGAATCCCTTCCTAAGGCAGTCAAGCCAACCACAGATTATTAAATTCATTGAGTTCCCCCGCCCCCTTTTACACATTTCCTTACTGCGGATGAGCTAAACCATTCAGCAAAAATATAGGATGCAGCAGAACAAGCAGAGGCCTGCAGAGCCGTAATAATTATAAGCAAGTGTCGAGTTGGAATACTTCTGCAGAACGTTAAGGTTTAATATCATCCGTTCTTTGCCTCTGCATTCCCAGTGGGACAACTGACTCAATTTCTCCAGGCACAAATCCTTCATAACCTCGTCTCACCTTTTGCAGCTCTTCCCCCTAGCAGAACTATCCAGTGGAGCCCATCTCCCCCTTCACAAAAGTAGTCATTTTACCTCACCAGGCCTGATACATACATCCCTAACCTGCAGCACTGTTTTTAAGAACCAGTCATAGCCAGAGGGATCATTTAACAATCTAAGTAACAAATCTTGACAAACTTTCTTTCCCTGGGTAACAAGTTCAAATTCCTTCAGGGTTCACTACTTCATAGAGGATTTAAGGTGCACAATAAGTTCAAAGAGAAAAATCCCCCCAAGGGAATACAGTATTTCCAAGGCCCTCGAGATCTACCTTACCTGACTAAAAGCAAGATCTCAGCACAACACTACTAGGACCTGGTTAACAATCAAAGAGCATAGTCCTTCCTTTAAGACATGAAATATGATAAGACAGCCATAAGAAGAAAGGCAAATACCTTTTCATGAATGGGCTGTTTGCCTCACTTGGCATAAGTTGTTACTCACGCTTGGGGAGTCGATAATTACAAGGCTTTTGTTTCACTGGCCACCTACGGCTTGATATTTCAGTACAGATTTCCTAGTGAATGAGTCACCTTGTGATTTGTAGTCACGCAAGCTATAAATCATGGTCATAGGTTAGGAATAGTCCCTCAAATTTGTCAGCAGTTCATGTTATGCTATGATATCTCATTTGGCTATGATATGATAAAGTGTGACAGCTACAGTCTATGACTAATCACAGTCTCATCCCGAAGCCCTCCTGCGGAAAGGAAGGTTTTCGAGCCCACCATAGGAGAAGCAGCAGCTTTTCCCATCAAGCCAAGTTCGGCTGCATAACCAGCTTCCTCTTATACAGGGAAAATGGAAGTTTACAGGAACGGCTTTATCACATCTCAGCTTTCTCTCGTTTTCAGATCCCAAATGATTAATCTTCATAACATCCCAGATCAATATTAGGCTTTTCATATTTCAGGCAGTAAGAAATCTGAGGGCAGATATATGTCTCAGTGTTCCCATGGGAAAACCATAGAAAACACAAAATGAAGACAGAGTAAAAGACAAACAGACAGGGAGGGAGATAGAATTAAGATATGATTTTACTACATGTGAATAATTCAGAGCATCCACATTTTAATAACAAAAAGTAGAACACAGAAAAGCTAGTTCTTAGACCAGAAATATACGGTATGTGAGAAGGTGACATGCAGCCTAGCCTTATTGGCTTTCCACTTTTCAAAATCTAATGGATTGCTTCCTGCTGTAGCATCTGCCAAAACGCATCAAAATATTTGAGAAATCCAGAGGAGCTTCGCTTCCATTGATCAGGGTTTATATATTGATTTGTGGTTACAAGAGACCCATTGTTTCCCCTTCTCTTGTTGTAATGAAAATGGAATGCACACTAATTTGAACTGAACGTAGATAGGTAATGGCAGAGAACTGTCCTTGTATTATTTTTTTTTCCATTTCATTCTCAGGATGTTGGTCACATTAAATCATGTTATTTGTTAATGATCAGATTAATAGTCCAAGCCCACTGTGATACCCACAAAAGTCATACTAAAATCAAAAGTCTATTTTCAGTGTTTCTGGTATGTGACTTTTAAAAGTAAAGCTTCAGTCTGGATTGACACTTAAAAAGAGAAAGAACCAACCGGCTTTGTGGGAGCCTAGGCAGCTCGGATGCTCACCTTACTAGACCTGGATAGAGGTGGGTGGTCCTTGGACTTCCCACAGGGCAGGGAAACTTGATTGCTCTTTGGGCTAACGAGGGAGGGGGACTTGATTGGGGGAGGGGGAGGGAAATGGGAGGCGGTGGCGGGGAAGAGTCAGAAATCTTTAATAAATAAATAAAAAATTAAATATATATATATAAATGCAAAAAAAGAGAGAAATATTTTCATGCTTTAAATTAAACTTTCAACAAACACGCACACACACACATACACACATGCACACACACGCACATGCACATATACACACACAGACACACACACACACATCACTCATGATCATTTTTTAGGTTTTCTTTCTGACACTCAATATTAGGTGAATTAAATTTATATGTAACCTAAAAGAGAATGGTGCAATCATATATGAAAATGATCTAAAAATATTTTTAAAGCATTATATGAGACCAAAGGGAAACTAAAAAAGAAAATTAAGTCATAGTAGATTCCTGGGAAAGGTGGTATTTTCACAATCTTTTCACATCAAAGAAGCAGCCTGATGAATTGGGGTTACAACAATATTCCAGGCATTTAAGAGAAAAGCCTTCAAAGTTAAAAGAGAGACTTTAGAAAATGCAGTCTGACTACTGGCAAAATGGGTGTTTAATAAAGGTGACCTGGTAAAAGCATGGGAAGCACTGAAGAGGGTAAGGAAACAAATTACATGAAGATTAAATGTAGCTGAAAAAGTCATTTAGTCAACATTTTTTCTTATATTTTTAAGTGTGGTGTGTGTGTGTGTGTGTGTGTGTGTGTGTGTGTGTGTGTGTGTGTGTGTGCAGTACCCTCAGAGTCTAGAAAAGGGTGGCAGATCCTGGAGCTTGAATTACAGAGAGGTGTGAGCTGCCTGATGTGGGTGATAAGAACAGAAATTGGGTCCTCTAGAAGAGTGAGAAGTGCTCTTAACCACTGAACCATCTCCCCAGCTTGTGGCTAACCTCTTGACTCTGGACAAGATAAACCTCCTATCCATTAAAAATTGGGAAAACTCCATGTTCTTAAAGTTTTTCAAACTGATTTCTTCATTAGACACACAATTTCAATAATTTCACAGCTTTCAAGCCTTTCTCATAGACTGTTTAACCAACCATAGTCCTCCTAGTATCTCAGCGGGGCTTATTTTACCGGGGGAAATAGAAATGAATATTTAAAAAAAGTCATCAAAATCTTTACTCTCAAAAAAAACCACTTCTAAAACATAAAATACAAATATATAAATTTTATGTAATTTCAATTACAGTCAAAAACTGTTTAGAGCACAAATACAATACAGTGACTGATAATAGGTCTTACTTTTTCTCACCGTACTGCAATACTATCCTTTCTTTTCTAAGATACTTTTATTGGTATAATTGTTTTCTTTTGATTTGCATATCACCAACATTATTAATGAGAATCTTTATTTGCCCTTTGAAATGTGATTTTGATATATCTGAGTCCTAAAGCATATTATGTTTATAGTTCTACTTTTATTTTTGTAATAGTAATGACTATTCTGACCTTCCCATTACTGTTCCAATTACTGAATCTCAAATATTCAATGAGCACCTGATATGTGCTGCATTTAACATACCACACATCAGACATACAGGATTTGGGACTGAAGGTATAGCTCAGTTTCCAGAATGCCTGTGTAGCATACATGAAGTCCAGGGTTTGGTCCCCAGAACAGTATCAGATTTCCTGTGGTGTGGCAAACTTGTAACCCAGCCATTAAGAAAATCTGGAGGATTAAAAATTCAAAACCATCCTTGGATATGTACCACATTTGAAGCCTGGAATACATGAGACCCCCCCATCTCAAAAAAGCTAACTTTGTCATTCTTTTGCTTAAAGTTCTTCATCTGAAGCTTATTTTGGAGGCTCCAAGGTAGTCTTGGTACCCTACCTCAACTTTCATAGTAGTGTGCTGTCTCCGTGCTCAGACTGCCTGCTCCTTTTCGTATTTAGTTTCGTATTTAGACATGGTCATTCCTTTCAGGTCACAGAAGCTCTGTGCAGCGGCAGCATCTGCATGAGCAGCTAGCTCCTTAGTGACTCAATTCCCTCCCATTATCTAACTTCTGTATTATCAGTTTTCAGCTTACAGGTCATCCTAGGGAGTGTCGCTCCTGAGTTTATAAAGCAAGTTGAATTGCGTTCAGTTAAAGTGTAATATATTAATCTGTTCAGACTGTCATGAAAAAATTGTGATGGACCTAAACAAGAGAGTTTTCACTTATTAATCTTGACATGGTCAAAAATTAAAAAAAAAAATCTGAATGAATATAGAAGAGTAAGACATGGCCTCTTTCCGCAAAAGCAGTTGATCCAGCTTATGAATTAGGCATAAGGAGTTATAATGTAGTGTAGCAAATTGATTATAATATTATAAAATGTACATTAGAAAGAAGTCTTGCTATGTCTGATAAGGATGAGGTAATGTTGGGATAGGCGTCAGAATCAAGGCAATCTCACAAAGGTGATACTTGAATTTAGCCTTACAAGAAGAAGACTGTATATCTAAATTTTTCATTATTTTTTAATTCTTTTTATTTTATGTGTACAGGTGTTTTGCCTGCATTTATGTCTGTGCACTACATACACACAGTGCCAACGGAGACAAAGAGAGGATAATTTTGAATTCCTAGGAACTGGAGTTACAAATCTTTGTTATTTGCCCCATGGGTGCTACAAATCTAACCCCAGTCCTCTGTGAGAGCAACGGCTTTAACCACAAAGCAATTTCTCCAGGCCCCAGTTTTTCATCATCATTACAAAATAACTGAGGGGGAAAACTTTAATGGACTTTACTTGGGTCGCTGGTTTTAGATGTTTCAGCCCCTCCTACATATGGAAGGCTGGGACAGGGGGGACTGATCATCAGAGTGGGAAACACATGTAAGGAAAGCCACTTACTTCTTTGTGGCCAGAAAACAGAGAATGAGAACGAAAGGATCTGTGGACAAGGTATACACCCTTCAAAAACACTCCACCTATCCAGTTCCTGGAACTGGGCACCAGTTGCCTATTCGGAAGCATCTTCTTCTGTAGTAGCATATTCACCTCTGAATTTATCAATGGATTAATTCATTGATGAGGTTCTCGTCAGCTGAATATTATCTCCATCTGAGAAGCCAGCCTTCATCACATGTGCTAGTCAGGTAGGCACTTTGTATCCAATCATAACAGTACGTTAGATTTGTTTTCCCCAAAAATATAATAAAATACGTAATAACTCCTAATTGTGTTTCCCCTGAGGTTCTTATGTTTGTATATGCTTATAAACAAAATACAGCACAGCAGCCATGGGCTGCATGTGGTTAGTTTACATCTCGATTAATTATAATTAAATAAAAATAAACATTTAGCTGCTCTAGCAACATTTAAAGTGCTCAGTAGCTACATGTGGTTTTATCATTTGGACAATGAAAATTAGAAAACATTTCCATCATTGAAGAAAGCATGTTATAAAAATGGAGCCCTTTGTACATTTCATAAATTTGTATAAGGCCTCTATTGTCTGTCTGGTATGCATGGTACTTGATATTGAGATGTAAAAAGACACAAATGACAAGCCTCCTGGTTACACAAGGCTCCTATTATTTGGTTGGTCTTCCTTTAATCATACAGATTGGCTATATTTATTCATTTTTTTATTTTATACAGTTTAGGATGATTATCTCTTAAAGTTTGTATGCTCTTATAATGTGCTATTATTCAGCTGCTCAGAAATCAGAACCATAGCTCTAAATGGAAGTTTAATGAAATCCTCTATTTAGTATGTACCCACTGTATGGTCCTCCTATGTCTATGGAAAATACAAAAGTCTATGGAAAATGCAAAAGGAATATAAACCGTCTCATCTCTCCATGGGAGTTTGACATAAGGAATGTTTGAGATAAAGCTGTTCTATAAGACATGAATGTATTTCATTATGAAAGCATAATTAAAAAGAAATGGCTTAGCAGTTGAAAGCACTTATTTCCCTTGCAGAGGACCTAGGTTCAATTCACAGTACCTATGTCTCATCTCACAACCACATGCTCTTACTGCTCCAGGGGATAATATGTCCTTTTCTGGCCTCTAAAAGCATCAAGAACAGATGTAGTGCTCCTACAAACATATAGGCAAAGCACTCATTTACATAAAACAAAAACATATATATTGTATATATACATATGTGTGTCTGTGTAATTTTAAAAATTAGCAAAATCATAATTGGAAAGACTGGATTCACATAAATAGTGAGTAGAGAACGATATACCATAGTATATAACCAAGTGCTAAAGGGTACACTACCAATTCTTTAGGTAGAAGAGTTAACAATCATAAAACTGTTGATGATCCAAGTGACAGAAAACCAAAACTAGAGTCAGCACAAAGGGAGCTTTCTCAATTTGTGCCACTCAAAATTCAGGTATAGGATTCAGATAGATTTATCAAGTGATTCAACCTCTTAGTCTGTCACCTTTCTCCCTTGGTGCCTTTCTGAATTACCTTTTTTTTTTTTTTTTTTTTTTTTTTTTTTTTTTTGTCCTGTACCAGTTCATCCTTAGGAAGGACCTCTCTTCACAGTGGAAAAGGGCTATCAGCATCATCACACATATATACCTCTCATTGAGTATCTTCAGTCCAAAAAGAAGCACCTCTCCTGTACCCTCTCCTTGGGCCATGTTGCTATCTGTGAACAATCACTGTGATAAAGAGGGCAGCATGCTGTCATATCTTCTTCACAAACTCATCACAGGAGAGAGGGAAAGCAGTTTTTCAAGCTGGGTAAGTATATTCCCACAGCTTCTTGGAAACAAAAGAGCACACACGGTAGCTCAGAAAACAAAGGTAACCTGCCACCTAGCTTAATGACTTGAGTTTTAATTCTCAGGACCCATAAGATGGAAGGAGAGAATCGGCTTCCACCATAAGTCCTCTGGTCTGCAAATATGGATGACAGCATGCACACACATCCTCCCTACAAACCCACTAAAGAAGCCAAATGCAATAAAATAATTGAAACGTAAATTGTAAAAGGAACAAACACATGAAATGGAAATTAAACACCCCAAATCCTAGTCAAAGTAGGCCTTAAATACTGAATTCCCGAATTTCTACCAACAGAGTTGGACATTCAAAGGGATCAAGAATACAGGAAACGCATTGAGTGTGGCTAAGCAAAGAATGCATCTTGTTTTACTACATAGGAACTTTTCAGAGAAGAGAGCAGCCAATTGGCTTTCATTTAGCTTCCTTAGCATGGTAGGGAGCAAAACCTTTCATTTTCTTGATCCATTTAACACAAAGCAAAAACAAATACAGACCAACAAGGCCAAACTGGTAAAATACATGTCTTCCCACCCACTCTGACTATATGTTGTTTTATTTTAAACGCCTCTTTGATGTGAGATTCCCTTTCGTGGGTTATGAATATGTTTTATTACCATTGGTTAATAAAGAAGCTACTTTGGCCTATGGCAGGGCAGAATATAGCTAGATGGGCAAACTAAACTGAATGCAGGGAGAAAGAAAGCAGAGTCAGGCAGATGCCATGTAATCGCATAAGAAGCAAGATGTGAGGTAACAAGCCAGAAGCCTTGTGGTAAGATATAAAATAATAGAAATGGATTAATTTAAGATGTAAGAGATAACTTTGAATATGCCTAGTTATATGGCCAAACAGTGTTGTAATTAATATAGTTTTGTGTGTTATTTGGATCTGAGTGGCAGGGAAATGAAAGCACAGTCTCTGTTTATACTTTTTATTTTCTACTTCTCTATAATAACTTCTTATACTTCAGAGAAACAGTGAACATTAATATTTACACTTACTGGCACTGCCTTGTATCCTCTGACTTCTTAAATCTGAAAGACAGCATAATTTCTAGAAACCAGTTCTTACCATTTGGGACAAACCAACACATAGCACTAAAGCAAGACACATGTCATCACAGATTAACCTTAACATGTTGGGGAAAGATTCAGAGCTGCCAGTTATACCCTGGCACTTTTGAAGTCCAGTTCTGTTTGTTAATAGCACTGATGACTTCAGTGAGGCCTGTGAATACCACAGGAATACCTCTGTGCCTTGATTTTTCATGCATTGGACTTGCTATCTAGGCTACAGCATTGAGAACAATTTGCTGTAGGCATAGAAAATCAGAGAATTTACAGTAATAATAAAGTGATTGGAAGTCAGACTTCTCTTCATTATGGACACACAATTGCATTTTAGACAATGTTAGAGATGAAGTACTCCTCTGAGAAGAAATCTTTGGTCAGGGAAAGTTAGGATTTTTCATCTTTGATATTATTGATATTTGGAACTGGTTCAGTCTTTACTATAGAGACCTGTCTTGTTGTGCACTGGAGAATTTTTAGCAGTATTCCAAGCCACTTTAAACCAGATGCTATCACACCTCCTCAGTTATGAAAACTTAAAATGTCTAGTATTTAAAATATTCCAATTAAAACAATATACATTAATTTACATATTCATGGGATTCATTGTGACATCCTCATGGATCAAAGTGGATATCAACATTATTAAGTGGCATTTGATTGGCTCATAGACGTAGGCAGTTGATTGGCCCTTAGACAAGAATCACTGGTCTAAGTTCAAAGCAAGAGCAATGGCTATTACTAAGAATTAACAATAAGGGACTAGTGGGATGGCTCAACAGGTAAAGGCTGATCTCCCTACCCAGAACACACAAAGAAGAATGAGAAAATCAACTCTTGCAAGTTTTCCACTGCCTTCTATATGAATGCCATGATGCACTCATTCACACACACACACACACACACACACACATTAAATATATGTTAAACACACAGAGAAAGGCAAACTGTGATATATTGTTGTTACATAGTTTGATTTTGGGTCTTAGCATACATGGACTATGATCTGGATAAGCATGCCCAAAAGGGAAATGTGTTAAATAAAGACTTACTTTCCAGCTCATGACACCAGTATAAGGAGGTATAGCCCTTAAAATGTAGGGCCTACTGGAAGGCCTAGAACATCATGGTAATACCCTTGATGAGACTAATAGGAATCCAGCTGCTTATTATCTCTTCTTCAACACCATTTGCCACACATTGGCATCATAATCTGCCCCAATTCACTTAGGTCAACCAATTGTGTGGCAAAATCTAAAAAGTCGTGAGTCCAAACAACAACTCCTTTTTTAAAAAATTAGGTGTGTGTGTGTGTTTGTGTGTGTGTGTGTGTAAGTTGAGGCACATATGTGCTACAGTGTATGTCTAAAGGTTAAAGGAGACCTTTGTGTGGAGTGAGTTCTCTCCTTCCACCTTTACATGGATTCCAGGACTCAAACTCAAGTCATCAGGTTGGTGCAGCAAACCCCTGTACCCCCTGAGCCATCTCGTCAGCCTGCATTCTTCTTTTTATTCTTCTTTTTAAATCTGATTTTTTTCAGGTATTTGCTACAGTACTGAAAAGCTTTGTTATGAATTTGATTTAATTTTCTGGTTTGGAAAGTAAAACTTGTGTTTAACAGCTGAAATATTTTATTGCATTTTAATATTATCATTAAAATTAAAATCCATCTTCCTATATTAATATTTACTCTTCCTATGGAATTGCTTTGTTACTAAACTATATTATTTACTAATAATATTAGTTAATACTATATTTTAAATATTTTCCTGGAAAAAATATTGATGTGCTTCTTAAATTCATTAATGCAAACTTTTCTTATTCATATTGTAATATTGTAATATATCAAATGTTATATTTTGTCATCTATTACTGACAGAATTACATATAAAGTCAGGAGGCATTTGAATTGTGATAAATGCAAATCTTGCTCTTTTGACCATTAATTTTAAGTTATTATCAATGAAAATAATTTTTTTCCCATAGAGTAGGAAGTTGTTAAACATTTTCTGTTGTAAGGGCTAAAACTATACACACATGTATATGCTCCTCTGCCATAAGAGTATATTTATCTACTGCAAATCTTTTGTACAGAAGTAGATAGGGATCCTCAGCCATGGCAAATTTTCGAACTTCTCAGAGGTGATTCTGCCACGTCCTAAGATATTTTCTTTCACCAGAAACCGAGGACAGAATCACAACTTGTGCCTAGTGAACAGATACCAGAAAGGCTACTAACTACATGTCCTGAAAGATACATGAGTCGGACACGAGTGAGTTGGCTTTCCATTCCCGTGACCAAATACCTGAGAAAATCAACTTAAAGTATGAAAGATGCATTTTTGACTTATGAGTTCAAAGTTTTCAACCTATAATTATGTTGCCCCCTTGCCATGGACCCGTGGTGAGAAAGAGCATCACTAAAGGAAGCTATATGATAGTGGTGCACATGATGAAGAAAAGCTCGTGGCTGCTGGGGAACAGAAAAAAAAAAAAAAAAAAAAAAAAAACAGAAGTGGGCCCTGGACAAGATATATTCTCTAAGGGCATTTTGTTAAGGAACTATTCCCTCAACTAAGTCCTACCTCCTCAGTTTCCATCATCCCTCAACCCAGTGAATGACCCCACTGATGAGATCAGAACCCTCATGATACAATCACTTAACAAAAGCCCATCAGCTAGGGACCAACATTTCAACACGTGAGCCGTTAAGGGTGAGTTCTGATCCAAATCATAACACACACACACACACACACACACACACACACACCCTCAGCAGAGACTGTCCCGGACCAAATGTCAATAATATAAGAAATAGCAGAGGAAAATGAAAGAATAGATTCAGTTCGACCTCAAAACAGCAAGAGCAGATTTTATTGATCTTAGAGGTTGGCATCCCCAAACCCTGCTACTTGGTATCCATGGGTACAAAAGAACGCTTTGCGAAGAGTCTGAGAATCAGTTTTTGTGGTGGAGAGTAGGGAGTGGGAAGGGCCTGGCTTTGGCAGGCCCTGAAACTGCTTTTTGGGTAAACTGTTTTCGAAGCTGCTCCGTAGAAGGTAAGACAGGCATTCTGGTTTTGCAACCTCTCAGCTTCAGGGCTTTTAGGAATTCCACACACAACAGA
This sequence comes from Alexandromys fortis, assembly GCF_014885135.2. Lineage (NCBI taxonomy): Eukaryota > Metazoa > Chordata > Mammalia > Rodentia > Cricetidae > Alexandromys > Alexandromys fortis. Next base: position 218,831 of record NW_026068348.1, read on the forward strand.
TTTCTTGGAGCCTTAAGTCTGTTTTGTGGCCCTGAATTTGGGGATGTGGGGGGTTCTTAAAAAGTGTAAAAGTGGAGAAATTTTAGCTAAAATTATGATCCCCAGAGTTACATAACCTTTCAGAGACCACCAAATATAAAAAAATACACTCACAGCTATAGGAAATGCTGAGAGAGCCCTTATATAAGGAAACACTCTCCAGTCTCACATTCCCACCCACCTTCTAGGATGCTGTTGCCTGAATTCCCATCCAATCTATGTATGTGTTCCCCCTCAGGGTAGGTTTGTGTTTCAAGGTAGAGTCGGGGGTAGGATGCAGTGAACCACCAGCCTCTCTCAAATCTTCTCCAACCACAATAGGTAAAAACTTCAATTTGGAAAAGAGAACATCCCCAAATCAAAATATATCTTGCCTTTATTTCTAGAGAAAGTGAAAAACCACATGCAATCAAGTGATGATTCAAATCCAGAATAAGGGAGGTTTACAAGTTTTAACAATGCAAACAAAAAATGATAATTATGATTCCTAAAATGTCCCTGTTATGGGATTTTTATAATCCTCTTGTCTTCCATGTAAATAAAAAGTAAAATCTGAATCATCTACTCTTTGATTCCACATATAACGCAATGATAAATGAACCCCAAAACAAATGCATTCCATATGCATATAAAAAATAAACAAAAAGAAATAGAATTGCATTAAGTGGAAAAGAAAAGTGTAAGTAAAAGAAAGAAGGAGATGTTGTATTTTCTCCATAGGAAAAAAGATGTGGTATTTGAATAGGAACTAACTAGACATAAAATTTCCTTGATCAAAACTAGGTACTCTTATTACCTTGATAAACTCTCTCAGGAGCTACTGGTGAAAGCTATTTCATTTTCATTTTAATTACAATGAACTACTCATTTAATGAAAAAGTCTCCAGTAGATATTCTTCTTCCATACCAGTTTTCTTTCTGTCAGGGACCAGTTTATTGCCAATCCTATTTTACACCATCCATGGCTATTTTATTAGCATATTATCAGTGCTGGTTATTCACTCAGTCAGCTGTGCTTTTTCAATAGATAAAATGACATCATTTCTCCTGTTGTGAATGCTATATTGCTTCCCATTTTTGTGTAGATAAAGGCAAGTGGGAGGAGGGAGAATCTTGAAGTTGTATTTTCATCTTGTGACTATATTAATGTCATGAGCTCTGATTCTTGTCCTTATATGGGACTTTCTGACAAAGACCTTCTGGAATAAAGTTAAACAAAAAGACATAAAATAGAGTTACCAAAAATGCATGCGAATTTGAATAAACTGAGCACAAGCCTTCCAAATATTTTATTACTTCTTATGAGGTAAGGTTATGTTTATAATAATTGCTTTCTTTAATATGCTACACTTGATCTTTTAATAAGAAATTCTAATTTAAAGCAAGTCAGTCCCAAATAATTTGTTACTAAAAAAAATTGATTAACCCTTTTCTCCACTACAGATCTAGTTTAGAGCAAGTGGGAAAAGAATGAAGTGCAAAAAGATAATGACCATCATTGCCTGAGCTGAAATGTGCCTCCCCTCCAACTCATCTCTAGGAACAACAGAGATTTAAATACAAGTTCTAGTCACATGTCACCCATTCCTTATATATCAATCGGGGTGTCCAATATCCACCACTAATTATACATACAATAAAACATAGGTTTGATTTTTTTTGTATTAACTACACCTACTGTATGATAGCAGCTGTCTACATATATAAAACATTAGCAATCCCATCATTAACTCCTGTATGAGCGTGTATAGAATCCTGGGACAGAGAATAGGAATACAGCATGAACAATAGCAGCTTGCAAAACCAAAGATTCAATTCCAAACCTTTCTCTGTATTTTGCTCTGCCCTCAAGGTTAGCATCTTGACATTTACAGCTTATTGGTACCTTTAAAATAAATAAACCTTTCCTTTTCACTTGGAATTTGCAGGATTACATGTTTTGAATGCCCTTTTCAATGACCTAGACCAAAATTATGGAAAATCTTCCTGTTAATTGGATAGTTTTAAATGCCTTTATAGTCATCTGAAAAAAGTCTGTGTCACTGGTTTACTTCTTAATTTTATAAAGGAGGTCCTCAATCTTTCCACTATGAATCCATGATCCCAATGTCATTGTGTAAAGAGGATAAAAGAATAGAAGGTGTTTATCAGGTAATTATTGACTCAGTCTGAAAGTCCCATATCCATCAGCTCCCTGACTATTAGCTACAATTAGCCACACACCTCCACCAAAGGAAGAATTACCAGAGAAAGTATAAAGGCATAGAAAACATACAGATGTTTTGTGAGAAATATATCTGCAAAAGTACCTTCATTTGCATATGCTGGTCATTGTCAATTTGGTTATCTACTCATGTGCCTCTGATGCAGACCTCTGCTGTTGAACTGCGGCTCCATCTTGACTAAGTCCAATAGGCATGAAGAAATTTCCATGTTCCCACCAGTATAACAGTTGAGGAGACCATTAGTGAAGTTTTTTGTAAAGTAAGTCAGTTGTGGTCAGTTGAGACCTTTGAACCAGTTTAATTGTACTGAACAAATGGCTTAGATGCTGTTGCAAAAACGCTTTGTAAGCCAACACACCTTGCCTGCTGATATGCTGCAACCATCTTGAAATTGGCTAAGCGTATTAATCCTTAGCTTGTCACGAATGCCTACAGGCTGCCTTCAATAACATTGATTTGGCTGTCAGGTTGGGGTAAAATGTCAACATCTCATACTACCCAATTAAGGCTTTGGAGACATACTTTTTCTCACAGAGAAACAAAAGGTCTTTCTCCTCTTATGTCTCGCATAACTCAATGTATGCAGTGTACAACATCATATTATAGAGATACAAATAACTATGGCACATGACACAGCTGGGACACAGATTCTACCCAAGTAAAGCACCTATGTCACTGACATGGCAGAAGCTGTCCTCATTAGTAATGATGTAAAAGGACAGTAGTGGGACATTTTTTTTCCTTTGCAACATGGCTTGTCAGAACACAGTATATCTGAAATTTTACACATGTGATTTAAAAAATTTTACTCGAAGGCTACCAATGTCCTATGGTGTTTTGTTGTTGATAATGATGGTAGTGGTGGTGGTTTCTTTATTGTTGTTTACTGTTTTTTGAACTGTAATAAAAGTTAAGTCCTGACCATAGATATGGGGAGAATGCCAAATGGAAAATGGTGCAGCCCCAGATGGAGAACACCTCTTTTCTCAGCTCATTCTGCATGAGTCAGCAGCCATTAATAGGACTGATAATGAATAATCACTCTGTTGTTCTCATTGGAAACCATTATTTGTTTTCTGGAAGAAATGGTTATGGTATGGCCTTGCCTATGTTCGAAGCTGCTAGGTTTTGTTGCATCTTTGGGACTACTTTGAATTTGAGTCTAAAAACACAGAAAATTCAATATGAGGGAGGTTATGAAATCACTAGTTATCTCTCTATCTTTCGATTTCTCTGCTCTGTACTCTCTGATCTGTTTACATTTTCATTGTTTCCCATCATTTCCCAAAGCATCTAATTGCTTGTCTGTCCACTATACTAAACTGTACGTTCCTTAGAATCAATGACAGTACTTCCCTAACTCTTCTGTCTATCTTACATAGGAAAAGGCATCTGATCTGTGCTCAGCACAGTTATTTGAATAAATGAGAGGAAAAGGGGGTGACTGAATTGTGGGATGTTAAATAACACTGAATTATCAAAAGGGTAGCTGTTCTGACCAATACTGAAGGTTTTCTCCAACTCGGACTATCTGTGATTGTACAAAGAGAAAGCCTGTTAACTGTTTAATGCTGAGTAAACTTACTTAAAAAAATTAGTTTCAATTATCAGTCATCTCATCATGACTAAACTTTTATTTCAAAATAAAAGAAAGTTTATTATAGTTATTGGGTTATTCCAGTCAAGAATTAGCAAGTGACAATTTTGGGTTTTATGTGATTCATTGCCAGTTTTGAACTGATTCATATTGTATTCTTTTTCCAGTAAGTACCTGGAAGTTGTACAGGCATTTATATATTTATCTATGAATACATACATGTATATGTATGCACAAGCATGTCTGTGTACATACAAATATACATATGCTGTACCATACAAATTTATTTTTTATTCTAGCTTGCTACCCTGAACTGATTCTGAATTTTCAGGCATATTTGTACTTTAATCCTGGTGATAATTACTAGAACCAGACCTTGGAAAAATTGTGGTGATATGGAAGTTGTGTACTTAGAAGCTCCTTTTTGAATGTCCTTGTATTCTCCTTTGAAACTTTTTTAACATGCATTTATTTATAATTTATAATTATAAATGTTTTGCCTGGATGTGTGTGTCTGCACCATGTGCACTCCTAGTGCATGCTCTCAGAAGCCAGGAAAGGATGTTAGATCCCCTGGAACAGTTGTTAAGGATGGTTATGAGATGTCATGTGGGGACTGGAACCAAACCCAGATTCTCTGCAAGAATACCACATGCCGTTAATTCCTGGGCTGTCTGTCCAGTCACATTACCCTATCACCACACACACACACACACACACACACACACACACACACACACACTTTGTTTTTTAATGTGTAGATTCTTTATCATTTTTTCTTGGTTATATGTGACTCTGTACATCAATACATTTCATTTGTCTTAATCACTTACCTTAAAATTTATCAGTACTGAAAACTGCTCAAAATGCCTGACTAAATAATCTCATCAGTTCATATGATAATGTCTGTGGATAAAACTAGAGTTGAATCCAACTCTACCACTGTATTTTATTTTGTTTTACTTGTTTGGGTATGGCCATCCTATTTTGTCCAAGTTTGTCTCAAACTTACAATCCTCCTACCTCAGCCTTCCAAGTGCCAGAATTATAGATAGACATGTACCACCACATTCTGTTTTGCTTCTCAGTTTTTACCCTTTTCATTGTGGATAAAATAGAATAAGAGCATCTGCCACACAGGGCTATTATGAGAATTAAACAAACTAGTATATATAGAGTTTAAAACACTGGCACATAGAAAGTATCCACTGATAATTATTTCTTGGGGGTAACTTGGACGTTTGGTTGAAGCTTTCAATCTTTTCCCAAACTCTTAGCATTTCATTCTGGTGACACGGAACTCGCCCGATCTCTGAGGAGAGCATGAATAGCTAGTCTCTGCACAGTTGGGCAATACAGAATCACCAATGAGAGAAGAAGTGTACTCCTATGCTGCTCAGAGGTAAAGCTGTATAATTAACACAAAAAGTGAAGAATCCCTTTAAGGTAGACAAGTACTCTAGCCAAGGACACCCATGGGAGCTAAATCACTCATCAGTTTTCTAAAGCTCAAATGTCTTTGGAAAGGTTGTTAAAAATGCCTTTGTCTGCTGTCTCCAGATCCTCTACAGTGATGATTCTTCTTCCTTGTCTGGAATGCACATTTTGAAACACTGTATCAGACACAACCAAGTTACTGATTTTGGCCAAAACGGCTTAATGACCACTATCCAAAACGCCCCAAGGAAATGTATGATAGTATAATGTTATGCTCTGAAAGGCATTTTTCTTTTTCCTAGGTATTATCTTGGTTATAGAAAGCGAACTTTTGAAATATATAAAAGGAAATTCCAACAAGTTTTAAAGTCCTGTTATTTCTTTAATGATTTCATTCCTAGATGAAATTCGCATCCTTAAAAGAAAAACAAAAAGCAAAACAATTGCTTTTCTTCATTTTTCCTCCTCTAAGTAAATGTTGCCTAGCAAGCAAACCCACATGTATGAAGCCACAGAGTGAAGGAAAAAGCACCAAAAGAGAAAAAGGTTACAGAATTTCCTGTGCCAAAGCCAAGCTCAAAGAGACATGAAACAGTTCACATCTCATTTCAGCTGAACTTTGACTTATCCATGGCGAAGGCAACATTGCTCACTTCCTAACAATAGGTATGCCACATGACTTTATTTAATGCTCTTGCTTGTCCAAGTTTTGTTTTCAAAACCCACAGTTTTTGCTTTTCCTCCTTTTTATAGTCTAGTTCACATATTAATTATTTTCCATTTAAGAACATTTTGGACAAAGTGTTTTAGATTTCTTCTCTTTCCTCCCAAGCTCAGGCAGCGGCCCATTTGATCTTTGTTGAGTGACCACATATCGCTGGAGTTATTTCCGTCCTGGATCTTGAAAGCACCATTCATAAGTCATTCCCTATTTTCTTCTCACTCCCTCTCAGTTCAAAGTATATGTTCTCGTGGCAGACCTGAATGATACATCTCAACAGAGCATGCTTTATAAAAATGCCTGTTAGAGAATTTTTATTTTCTAAAGCATCAAATGTTCATGTCTTACATATTGGCCAACACAGAATCCTTCAGAATTAACATTATATATATATAAGCGTGGCCCAAATAATGGCTTTATGGTATGTCATAGAGTTAATTTAATGGTATTATCTTCAAATAAACATTTCCATCCAGCCAGCTTCTCATGCCATTTTCAATTACAAACTATAAAGTAAAATTGAAATTGTCAAGTCCCATCAACAAGCATTGATTAAGTGCATCTCGCTCTTTGAACTCATGATAGACCATAGCAGTGTGAGAAAAATACTTTAGTCCTCTTATTTCCTGTATTTTTCTTCCTGTTACTGCCTTCCTATGTGTCTTTGTGATTTGTAATTGGGAGCTATAGAAAATGGCCATGAAACAGCTGCAACGTTTGACTAAATTGAGAAAAAAATCAAATGTTGTTTCTAAACTGATTTAGTAAAAGAAATGGCCAAAGGCAAATTTTAAGTACAAATTCTTATGTATTTCTTAACAATTTATTCTTTTCTGAGACAGACCCCATTCAGAAAAACAAATATCATGTTTTCTCTCACTTATGGATCCTGGATTTTACACAGATTTATAAATTCATTTAAGTATATATGACATGGAAGTAGAAGCAAGAAGTAGAATAGGACAAGGGAACAAACTAATGTCAGGGGGACAGAAGAGGAAGGGAGCAGTATGGAATATGCTCAACATAATATATATGCTTGCATGAAAAATTTGTTAAATAATAAAGAAATTGAAAACATTTAATTGTTAAATATTAATAAAGACCTATATAAATGCAAAAATAAAAGTAAAACAGATACTCCCCCCAAAAAAATAGCTTCACAGCTACTCTATGATAGAAAAGAGTTGATCCCCTTTAGTTGCACATTCCAAGATTGTAAATTTGCCTGTTCATTGAAAAAGAATTGAGAGTCCAAAACCAACCCAACCGGTGCTCTCCTGGCCATTACTAGATGTGTATAGAATAGTGACAATCACGAATTACTTAATGTACATGTTTCCAGATGAAGTCAAAACAATGTGACAGTCTGCCTTCTTATTCTGTAAACCAATGCTTTTTGTAGTAATTCTGGTGCCACTGTGTGTGTGTGTGTGTGTGTGTGTGTGTGTGTGTTTCTTGAATGTCCCCCAAGAATAATAATGGAATAGTTTCAAGTGCTCTAAATGCAAGAAAGCTGTTATGTTTCTGAGGAAAACAATGCATGCATTAGCTAAGCATCATTCAGGCATAAGCTGTAGTGCTGTTGGCCATGAGTCCAATGTTAATGAATCAACAAAACCTATTAAATAAAGTTTACTAAGCAGAAATATACATAAAACAAGGTTATATATTGATTACTTTATGAAAATGTGACCACAGGCTTATAAAAACCTAAACTTACATTTCCTTTAGGAGCAGTAGTTCAGTTCTTCATAAAATGGAACTATAATAAATAACAAGAATTAATTGTATTTTAAACTCAGGTTAAATTAGAACTGCCAAGAAATCAGCTAGAAAAATAAATTAAAAGCATATCTTTCTGTGCCAAAATTCTTGGGTCATGGAGCCTTGGATTTTTCCATAGAGACAGTGTAATGGATTCCTAAGAATAGAGCGTTTTGAACTTGTCTTTTTTTTCTGTTATTATTTTCTGGAGGGAATATCACATTGCGAGCACAAGTGACACAACTGCAGAACCTAGCTTACGGCCCCTTCAGAAAGGAACAGCTCCCAGCTCAGGTCACCAGGATTCCCCTCTAAATCTAAGTATTCATATTTCCTGGCTCTTGTTCCTTCTCTTCTTTATCTGTCTGTCTGTCTGTCTCTCTATCTATCTACATATTGATTTTTTCATTTGTTTGATTGTGCATGCACACAGATGCAAGGACCACAGCCTGCATCTGTTGTCTAAGTACAGCTTGTGAGAGTTAGTTTCCTCCTTCTACTCTGGAGTGCTTTGGATTGAATTCAGGTGGCCAGGCTTGAACAGCAAATGCCTCCCTTTACCCACTTAAAACGATTTCACCTATAAGCTCTAACAGTCATGTGAACAGAATGACTCTGTTCCTAATTTGAAGTAAAACCATAAATAAGTTCATTTTTTCTACAGATGGGTGGGTGGATGGAGAGAGAGAGAGAGAGAGAGAGAGAGAGAGAGAGAGAAAGAGAGAGAGAGAGATATGATAGTAGGTAGATAGGTAGATAGGTAGGTAGGTAGGTAGGTAGGTAGGTAGGTAGACAGATAGATAGAAGACAGACATATGTAGATTTTCTTTGGGGCAAGAGTCAAGTCCAAAGTGAGGCCTTATAGCTTTGTGGCTGGCCAAAGGACTAGAATAGCAGAAGTACTGAAATTAGATTACATGAATTATTCAGTTGTTTGTCTTGTTTCTATTTTGAAACAAGGTCTCTCTATATAGCCCAGGCTGGCCCCCAATTTGTGACCCTGCTATTTGTATGAACCACAAAACAGATATACTTTGTTTTGAAATGGGTTTCTCTCCATGTTATCAAGGTAAGATTTAAATCAGTATCTTCTCATTTCAGTAGCTGAAATTACAGGCATCCAGGCCATTCATTATTCAAGAACTTTTTGCTTGTTTGCTTGTTTGGAGAACATTTTGTGTGTGGTGTGAAGGACTGAATCCAGGACTCTGTCTACACTGGTTGAGCACTCTACAACTAAGCTACATTTCAAACCTTTAGGTTTATTTTGATAAATATAATTCTCTGTTTTAGTGCAATAAAAAAGTCCTATGATAAGTAAATTTCTAAAAGCAGAGAAAACATTAGTTTCTTAAAATTACCTACAAAAAGCAACATAGCAACATTAAGCTTGTATGATTAGGTTACCAAATTGTTGCCAAGGTATGTAACCCTGGAGAACAAAGTATTTTTTAAAAAATTCTAGCGCCACAGAGATTTTTCTTTTCTTTTAATTTCATAAATGCATATAACATAATACAAGAACTAAAAATTAAAATATAGCTATATGTGATCATGCTGTGGTAATACAATATTTGGTTGTTGGCTAGCCCTTAAAGCCAATTCTGTTCTTATAAGATGCGCCTTTGATAGGATGCATTGCTACACAATAAAACAAAAGCTTCTTTATTTCGCAAGTCTCTTCTCTGATTAGGCTCTCTTCTTTTAGCACTAGACTTGTAATGTTTGGTTATCTGTAAAGGGTTTAATCAGTGATTTGGGATCCAAATAAACAAAGCAAAATTTCAACCAGGGGCTACTGAAATGCAATGGTACACCTGAAGCTAGCAGGGTTCTGCAAAGAAGAACACAGGTACTTCCATCATTCCATAGGCAAGGCACAATAAGTGTTGATTAGTGGGAGATTTATTGACAGGCTATATACCAAGGAGCCAAGAGGGGAGCCTGTTGGTCACTGCCTAATGTTTAAACTGCTGCACCCTAATGATTTTTGCTTTCCTCCAGCACATTTCCTGTATTCCCACTTTAATTCACTGCAGTAATAGATTCCTTACCAGTAACCTTTACCTAGTCTTTAGACATCCAGAGAGCTTCTTATTAGGCACTAATTCTAGATATTTTCCTTAAATTTTTCTTGATTTTACTTCTTCCCATTATGCCTTTTAAATAATAAGTGTAATTAATGGTTTCATAAGGCTTAATATTTAAGGTACTTGCAGACTTGTTAAAAAAAAAAGTCGGTCTTTACTACATCTATGAGTTAGGCCAGCTCTGCTCTATCTACTCAGGCACCTTCCTGTCAAACACTAAAACTTGACTGTTCATTGTCATGAAAGACCACATTATGAAAATCCTCAGTAGACTAGGGTGTAAGTTCTGAGACCTTCCAATGTGTTTACTGATGTGGGATTCCCCTCTGTGTGCTGTGAATATGTTTTATTGTCATTGGTTAATAAAGAAGCTCTTTTCAGCCAATTGCTTAACCGAGTAAAATCAGGTGGAATTTCCAAACAGAGTTGTAAAGAGAAATTAGGCAGAGTTGAGGAGATGCCATGTAGCCACTGAAGGAGACAGACACCAGATGGAACCTTACTGGTAGGCCACAACTACATGGCAATACACAGATTAATAGAAATGGGTTAAATTTAAGATGTAAGAACTAGCTAGGAATATGCGAGAGTCTTTGCCCAAGCAGTGTTGCAATTAATACAGCTTCTGTGTGATTATTTTGGGTCTGGGAGGCCAGGAAACAAACAAGCAGCCTCCTTCTACAGTTTACAATGAATGGAGACATGTGCTGCACAATGGTTGAACACATGCCACTTATAACCAGGGACTTAAGTCTTATTTTATTAAGCTTGAAAATAATGCATAACACAGTTCTATACACACCTGGGCAATCCAAAGAAAATTGATGACTATGAGTAAGGTAAGTAAAATACACTCCCTCCTGAATTCAAAGTGATCACCTAATTGAGGCAAATTGCCTTCTCCAGGATTTGCTTATAATAGAAAAATGTAGCTCCTGAAAGGCTTAATGATACTGAATTGGTACCCTTTTGAACTAAATTATTCCTTCAGAGAGCAAAATGGTCTTCCTGGAAGAGGTAAATTATCTTAAACTTATGAGCTCTTTACGTCAAAGAAAAAGCACCAATTTGCTATGGGAACTCTCTGTTCGTCAGTTGCACACACCCGTAGCACAAAGAATCTGCCACTGTAAACTGTTTGTCAACTGTGGTTAGCGTACTTCAAAATGCAGCTGAAGTATTTTCCTGCTTAAAGCAGCCATATTGGAGACATATTTGAGCCATACTGGGGACAGGGATGCACTTTGCATGGGAAGTGTAGATTTAGGCAATTAAAGTAGCATCCTCATAAAAGAATTGGTGAAAGGAAGTCATTTCACTGCTGAGGGCCTAACGTGTATGAGGTGAAAACTGTTGACTTCCCATTGGGTTGGTTGTGAAAGCCCTTGCCCTGTAAGCCCTGCATTCAAGAGGATGATGAGGTCAAGGACAGTGTGACCTACGTGACAAATTCTAAGCCAGCCTGTGGCACGTAGCAAGACCCTGTCAAAAGAAGAGAAGGAGAAGAAAACTACTCCCGCTCTTTGAACTTTCAGTCATGCCTTGCAAAATAGCAATACGAGTGCAGATACCGTCCTCTCCAAAACAGTTGTTGTGAATGCTAATTCACAGTCTCCCTTCATAGAGTGTGTGTGGACCAACTCTGCTCCCAGCAGTGCTGAAGGAATTTTTGTTGTGAATTTACTGCCTGGCCTTCCTGCTTGCATGTCAATGCTGCCCTTCTGCATATTTCAATATGTCATGTTTCCATCTTCTTTATTATTAAGATTGTTATTGTTACAGCTGCTTCTGTTTCGCAAATAGTGCTAGAGGAGGCCAGTGGAGGAAAACATTACTTCTCTTTCTTTGTGTCTGGGGGTGCCCTCATCTATTTAAGTGTGCATGCAGATACGTACATGTTTGCACATGGAGGCCAGAAGCTGAGGTTGGGTATCTTCTCCATTCACCCAACTTAGTTTTAGATACAGGATCTCTCTCCAAACCTGGAGCTCACCTATTAGGCTATACTTGCTGGCCATTGAGCTCCGGGGATCCTCCTGTCTCCGCCCACCTCAGGGTTAGTTGCTGGGGATCAAAACTCGGGTCCTCGTGCTTGCATGGCACACCCTTGGCACTTGAGTTCTATGCCCAGACTCACTTAGACTTTTTTTTCTTTTCCACTCAGTGTTTACTAGCAGCTCTGTTTCACCCATGTATCCATTCTCCCTCTCTGGCGTTGGTAATGAATATGACTTAATTCTACATTAGGTGACAATGGAATTAATATCTGTTTGTATTGATAAGGGAATTGAATCAAAAGATAGCTTTGAGCAGACAGGGTGTCACTTCCCCTAAATCCTTACCTTACTATTGTGTAATATCTGAAATCATTCTGACATCACCTCACATTGTCTAGATCCTTAATAGTGCTTAAATGAACTCTCCTGATTGTCTTGGTCACATCAGATTGATTTGCTGGTAATCATTTCATTGTCAGATCATCACAGCTAGAGTTTTACACAATTCTGCTACTTGGGGCTGTTGATGTCAGGATTTCTATCCTGGTCCACTTCAGAACACGCTCAAGAGCATCCAATCTTCCTCACAAACCTTTCCAACCTCACAATGTGCTGCAGTTTGATGACATCCACTTGGATCACATATCAGTGAGACACTTTTTGTTTCAATAATTCCACACATTTTTCTCGTCTTAATTTCTATACAATTAAGTGCTTCTCTTAAAGCACAGGGTTTCATAACAGTGTAACTGCAGGTTACATTTACTCCTAAGAAACTGAGTTCATTTCTTTTCTCCTTTCCTCTTAAAAACATTTTCAAGACAATCTACTAGAAAAAAAAAAAAAAACCTGATTCCATTGTATGTTAGGCACACTGCCTTCTCCACTGGTATCTTTGAAATGGTAGTCTACCCAGTACATGTTTAATTCATTGGCTGACCTTTCCAAACGTAGATTTTTGTCATTAAACTAAAAGTGATCCAAACCTTTAAATATACAGTGGAACAATATAAGACTTATAATAACTCTACTTAGGGCCCGTGCTTTAAAAGAAAGCTTTTGGTCTTAAATAAATGGATTTCTCTCTCTTTCTTCCAAGTTCCACTCTGTTTCTGTCTATCTCTTACTACTGAGAGCTGAGGCAAATTAACTCTTTACAGGAAAAGAGAGCAGGAGACTAGGAGAAAGTGAACATTTTTTTTCCAAAATAACTTTTATTGATTGTAGGCCTATGCCACTGAATGAATTTGGCTGAAGTGAGAATTGTCACAAACAGCTCCTATTGCTTTCTCTTCCTGTATGCACTTCCTAGCCCATCCTGAGTGTACACGCAGTAATTTTACAACTCTCCTCTTCTGTATTATTATAAGATTAATACAGGAAATGTGACCTCTTTGAAAATTAGGACCAGGTCAATTAGTCTCCCTAACCCCAAGGCCTCTCACAGTGTCTGGGGTATGTGTGGACTCACTGAATAAATATCTATAGATATATCAGTTTAATAATTCATCAGCTTTTAAGCTTTCCTTATGCTCTTACACATTTTTCCAACCCTAATACTGAAGTTAAGGGTAAATAGAGGTCAAAGACTTATAGTCACATGGACCTAATCCCCTTAATGTTTATTCTGTCAAAACAAGAAAGGTCATAATTCATAGAATGCTAAGAGGCATTGGTCTAGTTCAATCCTATCTTTACTATGGCATCACTATCTAAATAGAACATGTCTGCATTAATATTTCAATTAAATTATTTTTAAAATCCCAGACTTCCACTCAAGGTACTGTGGTCAATAGGTTACTGAAAAACATTCACAATTGTTTATTGATGCTGGCAGAAAAACAAAGATAAATAGACATACTAAAATTTATAATCATGCTTTCTTTTGCAGGCTCTACATTTATCTGACAGTATCAATAAATATCCCTCTACAGGTACACTAATATTCAGGGCTCATCAGGAAAAGATTTCTAAAACATTATCACATCGACCAGAAATAACAGACACATGTAAGTGAAAACTAACTTTATTACAAATATAATTGCACTGAATGTCTGTAATTGGGAGGCTCTAAAAATCACCCATTTCAATTACTTAGGGATTGTGATAGAATTTTACCTAGAGAAGATTCAGAGAGCTAACCAAATTATTTATTTCTTTTAAATGGTGGATAACATGAATAAAAGTATTAGTATGTTATTTAAATCTAATTTGAAAACATGCATTTACATGATGAAAATTGCTCTACTTCTTAATCAGACTCACTCTGATAGAACTGTTTTAATAAAAGTTTCGTTTTTAATATAATTTAGCTTTCCTATTAGAAAATGAGTTCTTCTATCTCCAAATTAGAAATTGCTTCCCATTTTAACCTTATCTTGGATCCTGGAGTTTGCCTGAGATGGAGTGAAAGAGGGTACAACTGGATAACCTCATCACCTTCGGTTCATATTTCAGGTCTGCACAATCGTCAACCTCATGCTATGATCTTCTCTGGTTTAACACCACTGACTACACGGTGATATGCCAAAAGAAAGAGGTGGAACAGAACATTTTCTAGGCTGCCACCTTTCCCATGAATTTTCATTTATCAAACAGTACTTAACTTCTTCCTGCAAGATACTTTTCTAATCACAAGTGGGAAGCCAGAGAAACTAAGATATGTAATCATGGGGTAAAGACAGAAGACAAGCAAACTAAACAAACTTATGTTTTGCTTTGATTTGGTTTTGGCTTTTAAGACAAGCTCTCTCTATGTAGTCCTGAATGTCCTGGAACTCTACATATACCAGACTGGCCTCAAACTCACAGAGATTAATTTGCCTCTGCCTCTGAAATGCTGGGATTGAGGGTGAACATCAGTATCTATGGCTTACAGGTACCTTGTAATCATACTATTTGCTAATTCTACCCTGGAAGTATGAAATTGCCTAAATTAGTATAATCAAAAATTATTGTGAGTAAAGCATAGGATCAAATTGCTGAAAGATATCTGCCCTCATGTGGATGCTGAATATCACAGAAGATCCCATCTTAAAATTTTACTCCCTACGGTGTTGCTACTATAAAGTGTTGGAACCGAAGTGCCTTTATGAAAGACCTTCATGTCATTGGTGATATTCTTCTGTTGTAGGAACTCCTTCAGACAACAGCCTTTAAGATATCGGCCCACTTTAGGGGTGGTCTCGTGTTCTATAAGTGCAGACAAAAAGCATGTACGGTCCTCCTTTTCTGCTGCATTCGGTTCCAGTTCCCAGTGCATGTAGATAGATGATTGTGGATCACTACCCTTACTGTGAGTATATCCTGAAATAAACCTTTGTTATACTTCATTAAAGACTATTGTGGAATTCTTTGGGACTATTACATTCTTCCAAAGGCGATAGTAACACCTAGGCCTATCTTCCTCTCTGTTTCCTTCCTGGCCATTAGTTGAGTGGTTTTGTATGCCCACAGCAATCACATCAAACAATCATGGAGTGTAATATATCCATAAATGAGATCCAGAATAAACATTTTCTCTCTATGCATGAGTTATCTCATTATTTCATTACAGTAATGCATAATTAAATAATGCAGTACCTTAAAGACCACAACATACTGTACTATGTTCACAATGAGAAAACTGAGACTCATCTTCTTTGCTCAAAGAAGCATAGATATTTTGCCCATAAATATTTCACCCTGAACTAGAACCTATGTTTATTCAAATATCAGAACAGGTCTTCTCCATGCATGTCATCAACTTGGGCATGATGAACTAACTAGAGAGCTTCGGTACAAATGTTTCACTTGCACCTTCATCATCTCCAAAACCCTCACCCTAAGAGAATCCCATTTGTATATTAGCTGTCTCTTCAAGACATACTGACATTTGAATGTGATTGACAAAATACCACCATCTTCTCTATTTTTTTCTATTATCTATTTCAAAGCCAACTTTTAGTAAGCCTCACAGCTCCTCTGCTCCCATACATCGCCAGACACCTTTCTAATATCTGGCCAGACAGTTTGACTGCCCTGTAAGACTGACAGTAAATTTCAATGTCTAGTGTCAAAATTCATAGTGACCTTTCCAAGAATATTGTTAGAAGAACTGAAAGATGATGCAGCAATTTACTTGATTAAAAACACACTTGTAATGAGTCTGAAAGAAAAGAAAGCATTTTCAAACAGAAGCATAAAATATAGATGCTATGGGATGATATGCAAAACTATTTAATCTTATAAATATGTCATTTTAATTCCAGCTAATGGATATGGACACTTTAAAAAATGGAAGAGAACTGGATGTTAATTGATAAACTCTGCCTCATCGAAGTAGGCCATTGCATACAGAATTCTAGGTAGGTACCATCTTGATTTTACATATTGTGTTAATGAATATATAAAGGGCCTATTTAGATTTTCATTTAGATGTTTTATTTAGGATGGAAAATTAGATTAGGTGTGTAATAAACTGCTCTTGAATTATAATTACACATAAATCATTCAGAATCAAGTTTTTAAAAGTCTTATCAGATAATATAAGCAGAATGGTAACAATAAATAATAAAACAGTGAGAAGTAAAAATTGCACTGAATTGTATATTAAATATATAAAAATTAAATGACTGTATAATACTAAGATGGTTAGATTTCTTCGTGTGATTGTTTTATTTTCCTCTACTTTTTTAACTCTTCTATTTGCTTTGCCTATATCAATAATATTTATGTTTATGGGTATCTTTCCATCTTATGACCCCATTATCTACTATCTCCCAATAAGGGTAGGTCCCAGCTGCTGTGTATGTACCACATAACCCATAACAACTTCTCCCACTGAGCCAAAGATGATTGAACATGTAGAAATGTTTGACCTCTGCTGAGCTGATTTTTCTCCTGGGCCATCACCTAAGCCATAGCTGATCAGATGAAGAAAAACGCTTACCTTAGTGTGTGCCAATTGGATTCTTCTCCTAGCAATTTGAACTTGGAATGCAGAAGTATGAAACTGGCCTCTGACATTCAGTTAAATGAAAACTCCAAAAATCCAGAAGCTATATGGAGACTGCGATGTTGTATTTCCTGATATCATGAAACTCAACCTGGTAAGGGGGAGGTGGCTGCTCAATTTCTTAACAGCTTCCCATTGAGTGTTTCTAGTTTCTCATGAGGGACAAACTGTGTTGTCTACTTTGGGTTTCCTTGAGATGCCGTGTTTCTTCCAATAAATTCTTTTATATTTATGGTATTTTAGTGAAGTTAGGTTGTTTACAACCAAATGCATGACAGCTAATACCCTTTTGGCTATTTGTTTTCCTTGATTCTTCCCTTTTCCTCATAATCATGAAGACAAATCAAGAAATCTGGAATTTCTTATGCTAGGGGACATGGAGACCCTGAACTTCGCCACAGGATAGCTTTACTATTATTTTTCAAATCTACTATACTTTTATTTTTCAAAAAATAAGGAAATGATAATTTTCAACCTAGTACATTGTTTTTATTTCTTCTCTCCTCACTAAGTTTTCTGCTAATATTGACTCAAGCTCCCTGACTTACATATTTTATGGATAATTCTAATTGCACACTTGCTGGAGTAAATAGCACACAGTTTCGGCATGAAGGCTGAATATATCCATGAAACTGTGTCCTCTTGGCTATATATGGAATGAGATGTTGCCAACCATCTTTATACTTCCAATGTGTAGACAAAGAACTTTAGAAATGAACCACCAAGTACCACCTTTTATTCAGATATATTATCACAGAAACTGGAAGGGGTTTGCTGTTTTATGCTTTGCGTGCCATGAAGATTAGTTAGGATTAGTTTTCTTTTGTTTGTTTTATTTTTACTATTTTCACAATTAATTGTAAGTGATCAAACAGATACATTATTCCATTATCAGAGATGGCTAAAGTGTAGGCTTAGCTTTGCTACAGCATTAGCACTGTTAGTTAATACTGTTGCTTTCATTACTGTAGCTCAAACTGATAGTGCTTCTAGCAGACTCAACCGCAAAGACAAAGGTACAAGCAAGAGAATACACTGAACATGCTGGGGGTACGCTGGCTACATTCTCTGGATTTTTGTGGGAGAATCGTGTGATGTATTTAGGGCCTCCTTGCAGTTTAGATATGTCTTGTCAGTCATGTCAAAGAGTCTTAGCTTCACTTCAGAAGATCGTGATAAACCACTTGAAGAGTCATGCCTAGAAAAGTTTTGAACAAAAAAAGACATAATATCACAGCATTTTCGAAAGATTAATGAGTTGGTGGAGAGATAATTGGTTCAAGGTAAATGACATTTGAGACTTAAGTCAAAGGGTAGGAAATCACTGAAGCAGACTAAATTTGAGCTGATAAGTGTTAGATTAGGACACTTGCAACAGAGGCAAATGGGAAGGAAAAATTCCATTCTTTGAAATTTTCATACATGTATACCATGTGTCTTGATCATATTGACTCCCAGTTCAGTTCTCCATTTTGAACTTGTTCAGGCTTTTCCAACACAGTTCATGTCCTCATTTTTATTTGCTAACCCACTGAATAGAATAAGTGCTGCTCATCTATGTTTGGATCAGCCATCCATGCGAGCATGGGCTACCTATTTAAAGACAGCTCCCCTACAAAGAAAACTTACTCTCCCTGTAGCCATCAATTACCAGTAGTTCTTCAGCTAGAGAGAAGCTCTTAAAAGCTATATTCTACCGGTGATTTAATTTTTAACTGATTTGATCCCATGTAACTCTTGTGTTGGTAACCATAACTGTTGAGTTCAACAGTGCAACAGTGATGTCATGTTTAGAAAACAACATCTTTCCTCACTCCTCCCCATCCTCTGGCTCCTATATTCTTTCCATTTTTTTTGACTGATGTTTCTAAACTTTGAAGGTGGTACAGGAGACCTCTACACAGCTGCGCACATCCAGTCACTGGATTCTGAGTACACTGGAGTATGTGTCTCTGTACTAACACTACCCACTGAGATAAGAACCTTCTCTTACTATTGAGACACTTGCACCCCCGTGTTTATTGGCACTCTCTTCACACTAGTTAGGAAATGGGATCAGCCATAATGCCATCAAGTGAGGAATGGATAATGAGCATGGCGCTCATATATACAGTAGAATATTACTTAGCTGTAAAGAGACATGAAATCATGGAATTTGCAGACAAATTGGATGAAACAGGAAAAAAACAAGAGAAGCAAGTATATGACAGATATAACTGAGTATGAAGGAGGAAGATAAAAGAAAATACTCAAAAGCTACAAAGAAATTTAAGTCTATGTGCCTAAAAGAAAGGAATGAGTGAAAAATAATGTTAATTTTAAGGAAACATGTGAGTTTAATTTTCAACATGTTGGATTAGAGACTACATCAGGCCATCGGACTCCAAGTATCAAATTGATTAGTGAAAGATGGCGAGAAGTAGGACAGACAAACCGATTCCAGAGTCACATACATGGAGCAATGGCGGCTATAGAAGCCTTCCTTCGAGGAGAAATGGGCAAGATGACAAAAATAGAGAACTGAAGTCTAGGTAGTAGAGTGAAAATATGTCACAGAGCAGTCGTGGCATACTCCTAAATCCTAGCACTCGGGAGGCAGATCTCTGAATTCAAAGGCAGCCTAGTCTACAGAGTGAGTTCCAAGATAGCCGGAGCTACATAGAAAAACTCTGTCTCAATCCCCCGTCACAAAAGGATAAATAACTAGCCAGGTGGTGGTGGTGATGCATACCTTTAATCCCAGCACTTGGGAGGCAGCGGCAGGCAGATCTTTGAGTTTCAGGCCAGCCTGGTCCACAGAGCAAGTTTCAAGAAAGCCAGAGCTACAGAAAACCTGTCTCAAAAAAGACCAAGAAAAGGAAAAAAATGCATAAGTCAAAATAATCATTGAGGGCCCTGAAAGGAGGTGAATTTAAAACTGGGTTAAATAAATACCTACATGATTATTGGTGGGTATAGTTTCTCACCATAATAATGGTGTTCAAACTAATGATAAATACCATGCTATTTAATCTTACTAAATTCATAGTAATGGTAATGTCTCTTTTCAACCAAGAAAGTGAATAGATCATCATCATCAGTATAAACCCTGAAGATATTGGGGTAAAGAAAAGAGAATGTAGCAATGTAATTAAAGAAAATTAAGCACCAATCTGGACCACATGATGACAACTTTTTCCTGTCTCTTCTCGTGACACCATTTTTGAGAAATGTCAAACATTACAGAGAAATGCTTAACTCTCTTAGTATGTGACATAGGAGAAGTTTGGGTTTTAAGCTTATTTGTTTGTTGAAGGAGCTGCCTTGAAGCAGAAAATAAGTGACTGGAATAAAATGTCATCTACCTTTAGCAAATACTGTCAAGTGTTCACTCTGCAAAGCACTCAGCTGGTCCAGGGGAAGGGAGACTAGAAGGCAACAAAACTTAGCAAGGCATAGCCCCTGTCTGCTAGGGCGCTTTTTGTCTGGTAAAAGTGATTGACCAGGCATAATATAAAGTTCATGGGATCAAGAAACAAAGCAAAGGCCATTTTGAAAGGTATAAGTTGAAATCCTTATAGTATGATGAAACTCACCTACTAATCTCAGTTCTGGTGACAAGAGCAGACATTATGAACTGTAAAACCAAGTAAGATTCTGATAGGCTTGTTTGTCAGTTAAAGGAAAGCATGTATGAACAAGTTTGTATTCTTTGATTCTTACTCAACTGTGTATTTCTATATCAACTGCAATTAGAAGGAAAATGTATGTAAAGAGATTTTCTTGTAAAGTTTAATTTCTGATGATGTCATTATTCAAAGCCTCATAAATAGTCTTTAAAATGAGAAAAATAACAAGTTTCTTCTTAATTCTTATTTTACAACTCTAATATTTCAAGTCAAGACTTGGATGAAAGTGAGAAAGAAGATTCAGTAGGATTTTGGCGCGCTTCCATCACTTGCCTGCTGCAGGAGCCAGTATTTGATACAGGAGGAGCTACAAGCTTCTCCATACTGCTCCAGTAGTCCAGAGATGCTGGCTTTGGACAGCACCATCTGGATCAGTGTAAACTGCAAAGTCAAACCTCCCGTGTGCATTTGCCTAGCTGGGCAGATCAACTTTGGAGCAAGGGCACAGGCTGCCTCTTGGAGTCCATCGGTTTCCTTCCTTGGTAGTGTGGATAGCTTCAAGGTGTCACTGCCATCACAAAGAAACTAAAGCAGCTTTTCCTGTCACTACAGATTGCAAATTGTTCAGTTGTGAGTTACTGTTTATCCTGGGTTTTGGCAGCGACCATCATGTGGCTTCCTGTATCATCTTTTCCTCTGTGGATGGAGGAGCTTTCCCTGTATATAAATCCCAACAAGTGTCTCTTTGGCAACTCATTTGCAGAAGGATTTCCTGGTTGTCTGATGAATGGGGGTGAACATGTCTAATAAGCCTAAGTTGATCTTCACAGATTGTTTTGAATCTGAAATCTCATTTATCACCCAGTGTGTCCATTCTTTGGGTCATGTCTTATTTACTGTTCCATTATACTTGATATTATTTAAAATACTGAGATCACTACAATAGACCTTGAAACCAAACAAAATAGTTGTCGGAAGTCACTATAATAATGTATTCTCTATTGTCCATATCTCTGACATCTTCTGTTTGTATTTGCTCAAATGTTTCCACCTAAAGTCAAGCTGAAAAAGAAAGAAATACTATTGCCTGCCCAGTGTAATGGATACTTCCTAATGATATTTTCTTTCTTCATTTGTTCCTTTTAAAAAAATCCCTTTTATTTTTAATATTATAATTATATCATATATCCCCCTTCCCCTTCCTCACTCCCTTATATCATATATCCCCCTTCCCCTTCCTCACTCCCTTATATCATATATCCCCCTTCCCCTTCCTCACTCCCAGTCCTACCATATACTTGTATGTACATGTGCATGCAGATGGTGATACAGCATTTGTGGATGGAGGTAAGAAATAGGGTTTATCCTTCCATGTGTGGGTTTTGGAAATGAGACTCAGGCCACAAGCCTTTGCAGTCAGCATCTTTACATATTGAGCCATCTTACCAGCTACACAAAAGCATGACTTTGTTTAGCAAAATAAGTCATTTTTGTTCTTCATATCTTAGACAAATTCTATTTCAAAATGACACAAAAATGGTACTGACTGCCACACCTGACTTTAACGCACAACCTGCCTATTTGATTCAATTTCTAAACTACCTAGGCTAACTTCTTGCACCTTGGTATTTCATCACAGTATATTGACACAAAAATCTTGTGGTGCCTCCAAAATAAGATATGCACAAACATGTTGAGGTATTCAGTTTGTGAGTATGTAGGCCAGAGGAAGATGCTGCCTCCAGTTCATACATTTACATTTGAAGATAAAATATGGCTGAAGAGATGTGGATCAGGGCATGTTGTCCCTCCAGAAGCCTCAACTTCAGTTCAGTCACCCACTTTGGGTGACTCACAAATGCCAGTAATCCCAGTTTCAAGAGATCTGACACCCCTTTCTGGCGTCCATGGGCACCTGCACCCAAATGTACATACCGACACGCAGAAACACACTCATATGCTTAAGCAAAGTCTAAAAAGACATCTCTAAAAGATTTTTAAAAATCTGTCGGCTGGGTTTCACAGATCAGCTGAACTCTCAAAAAATGACATTTCACTTTTAACAAGTTATTTTCTAGACTGGATAAGAATGCATTAGTCGCTTTATATATAGCCTTAGAAAATAAGGGAAAACATTAGGGGATAATGTTAGATATAATCACTTTAAACAAATGAAGTTAATTGTCAATCACCAGATAAAAGCATGTCAGTTTAAAAGCAGGTTTATAAATTTGTTACAGACATACAAAAATCAAGCCCTTCAGGAATAAGATAGAACCAATGACAGCTGTCTCATTCGTCACTTTGTGATTTCTCAGAAGAATGTGCCTATGGTATAGGATAGTTGCCTATATAAAGTCTACAAGAAGAAGAATTGGCTAGAAATAAATTGCTTGTGTTTAAAACCGTGTCCAGCAAGACAGGCTCTATATATCACAATAATGATAATGATCATGATGGAATCATAAACATTATCATTTATTGATGTCTAAGAAAGCTAATATATGTAAGGCACGTAGAACAGTGCCTGGCACAAGTGCATGTTCACTAACGGTAAGCTATAATTATGATGCTGTAATTGTATAATAGAGCATTCTCCCTAGCACAGACTAGTTTAGAACTAAAAGTCTGAAGTTATCCCACAACCTTACCACACTCATCACTAACTTTCTACCCAGTTCTTTGTCCACACAAACATATCAATAGAGGCTCATCTCCTATCAGTCAACAAATTGCACAAGCCAGGCATAATCTTAGACACTATTTCTTTCACTTTCTAACTCTAATCCTTTAAGAGGGTTTATGATCTTACTTTATTTATTTATTAACTAATCTCCCTCTGCTCCAATGTTACCAGTTTAGTCTGAGCGACCATTTTCTCCTATATAGACTATAATTAGTCTTTTATACCCAATTGCTTTTGTGAATATTCTTCACAGTTCTCCCTAATCAATGTGATTCATTGTTGCTGTTATTAAAACCCAAGTGTCTTAGTTGGGGTTTCTTTTCTTTTTTTAGGTAGGATTTCTATTGCTGTAAGAAAATACCATTACCAAAAGTAACTTATGGAGGAAAGGTTTTAAATCTTATAATTTGTAGTCCATCATCCAGGAAACTTGGAGGCAGAAACTGATGCAGTGATCATAGAGGAAGGCTGCTTACTGGCTTGCTCTCCATGGCTTGCTCAACCTGCTTTATTACAGCACCCAGGACAATTGGCCCAGGGGTGGCACCACCCACAGTAAGCTGGACCCTCCCACATCTGCCATCAATCAGGAAAATGCATGATAGGCCATATGAGAGGATCATTTTCTCAAATGAGTTTCCTTCTTACCCAGTGACTCTAGCTTGTGTCAAGATCACATAAATCTATCCAGCACATCAAGTATGAGCTCTGATTCTCTTTAATGTCTTTCTATTGCTCTTACCCTACTACTCACCAAATTATCAGTGCCTCTGCCAATAAGGCCCTACTTCATCTGTCCCCCACCTACCTGTCCAATCTCACATTAGATGTCACTCTTATTGCATTTGCTTCAATTATACTAATTTCCTTCCATGTCAGAAAAACATGATTAAGAAAAGACCTTGGTCCAAAAAGTCAGGGAACAAATCCCAAAGAAAATGGGGTGTGAACTGACAGCTTGTGATAGTAATAGCAGGATGGATGTAGCAGGGTTCAGGAAAGAAGAACAGATCATTCTAGAAAAAGAGGACCAACAGAAGGAGCAAATATCATGGGTAGGAAGTGAACTTAATATGATCCAGAAATGGAGAGTATGGCTTTAAACACATTAGAAGCAGACCAGAAGGAGGAAGTCAGTGTCAGACCATGATAAGGATTCTGAAAGGAATCAGGAATACATGAGCTAAACATTTAGGCTTTCATTATTTTGTAAACTATAGTGTGGGTCTTCAAATTCTTACGTTTTACTTTTGTTTTAAGCAAATATAAGCCTACGTTCTTCACTAAGTCATCAACGAAGTGTGTTGGACCTGGCTTGGCAGATGGTGACCAAGAGATGCCAGAATATAGAGAACAGAGTATGTTGCTGATAGGATCTCAGGTGCACTGGCACAGCCATGTGAGAGGAGAATCTTGCCCACAGCATTTGAAACAGGCCAACGTTCTCCCTTTTGGATCCAATAACTATTACTCAAGAGTTGAGAGGATAGAACCAACAAGCAGCTTGCTTAGATTAAGGAGTTGAAAGATGTGCATCTAAATTGGTTTTGAAAAGTAAAGTAGATAGGTAACAACTTAAGAACACAAGGAAATAACTTGTTTATTTGTAATACTGCAATAATATTTAAGCATACACCCAGGAGATCAAAATTAACAGACCACAAAATGAAAAAAAAGAGAGAGAGAAAGAAAAGAAAAACTTCAAACAAAAATGAATATACTTAAAAAATCTGAGCATTTTGGTTTTTCACTCATGACATTTATTGCTAAGACCTCTTCATGAAGAAATCAATAATAAAGAAAAAGACCTTTTACAGCCTTGCATTAAAAAAAACATTTCCCATAACATTCTAGCTACAAAAAGAGCTTGAAACAGTTTCAAATTCTTCATCCATTTAGTCATCAGGAACATACTGTGCTGTATATTTTAAAGCATTAGAAGAAACCAATGCACTGCTTTGTTGTACAGAATATGCAAGTCACTCTTAAGAAAAGGTGAAATGGCAATGAGGTTGGTTAGACAATCAGCTTTAATTTGTCTTTATCATGTAAAATTGCTTGAGGATGGTAGTTCTAATCCAATTATAACTAGTAACAACCACACAGTATTCCACTTTGTAGATGCTTTATAAATATTTATTAAGTGACTCAGTAAACCACTCTGCCCCAGCTCAGAGGTGTCATTTGTTCTTCATTTGCTGGAGCATCTTCCAGTTACCAATGGAGAGCAATAGAGAATAGACAATATCTTTGTCTTGGAAAAGGAATATATAGCAATTTGGCAAGTTGCATTGTCACAGTTACACTTTAGAAAATAAATTTCTTTTTAAACATCTATTTGCTCAAAATTCTTAGGCTTTGTTAATAGCATTTAAAGAAAATTATTTTTGGTTGGTATTCCCCATTTTAACAAGGAATGAGCAAACCATGTCTTGCAGTTCTCTCTCTCTCTCTCTCTCTCTCTCTCTCTCTCTCTCTCTCTCTCTCTCATTTGTCTATCCATCTCTATCTCTCTGACTTCTCATAAAGGTAGCCATGAACTCTGGTATCTGCTGGTGAAAGTTAGTGCCTGGATCAATCTTTCTGTTTCACTGAACCTCCAGACCACAGTGGAAGAGTGACCTTACTCAAACAGATGCTTGAACACTCTTTGTTTACATCTGAAAAGCAGTTTTTTTCTCAAACACCAAAATGGCATAATCTAAGTATCTCCCAGTCTGTTGATGCCCACGTAATTTCTCATTCAGATGCAGACATGGTATCTATTAAACTCATGAGCATGAGGAACACTGTGCCAGGTAATTTCAAACACTTAGCCTTCTTTAAGGCTCTCAAAATCTTCATGAAATTGGTGCTTTTATTTAGTATCACAGAATATGAAATAAAAAATAAAGAAAACTGCATAAGTAATTTGTGCTAATCATAAAATAGTACCCCAAAATCAGTGTTGACCTGGCAATGATACCATTATTCTAAAGTTTGTTTTATTCATTTTACTTTTTAAATTTTAATTTAATTTTCATCTTTAAATTTTCAAGACTTTCACACATGAGTACTGTATTTGCAATATTTTCGCTCCTCGCTGTCCCTCCTCTAATTCCTCTAGTGTTCTCCTTACTCTTTCTTAAATTCATGACCTTTTTTTCTTTAATTACTATCAAATATAGATAGATAGATAGATAGATAGATAGATAGATAGATAGATAGATAGATAGATAGAGAAAATAATAACAACAGCTGCTAAATGCATTTTGTGTTCATATGTTGTATGTTTAGAGCTGACCACTTAGGACTAAATACCTGTCAGGAATCTCTTCCCTAAAGAAGACTGATTCTGCCTCTTTCATCAGTCATTAATTGCCCATAAGTCTTAAAGTAGGAGTGGAGCCTTGTGAGTTGTTCTTCATCCATATCGGGATATCCACTGGTGGTATCATTGTGCAAGTCTAATGAAGACTTCCATATTGTTGAGATTTCATAGGTATAGCTTCATAGTCATGACTGGAAGACACTGTTCATCAGAAGCCATCCTAGTCCTCTGGCTTTTTAAATATCTCCACTCCCCCTTCCGTAATGTTCCCTGAGTTGTAGGTATAGGGATTGTGTTGTAGATCTGTCAGTTGGGGTTGGATACCCTATGGACAGTATTTCTCTGAGATTTTACTAATTGTGGCCTTCTGTAATAGTCTCTGCTTCCTTCCAAAAAAAAAAGAAGAAGAAGAAGAAGAAGAAGAAGAAGAAGAAGAAGAAGAAGAAGAAGAAGAAGAAGAAGAAGAAGAAGAAGAAGAAGAAGCTTCTTTATGAGAAGTGAAAGTTACATTTATTTGTGGATAAAGAATACGTATTAAGGATGAAGTTAGGAATTATGCTGGTTTAGTAAAGTGGCAGTAAGTAGAAGGTTCTCTTCTAGGGTCCATGATCTCTCCAGGCATTTTATGTCAATGAAAACCAATGCATGTAGAAGGCAGGGGGAAAAAAATGAAGCAACAACATCACTTAGAAAATATTATTTCTTGGTAATTCTTTGCATATATTTTTTACTTTTTTTATTAAAAATTTCTGCCTCCTCCCCACCTCCCATTTCCCTCACCCTCCACCCCACTCCCCTCTCCCTCCCTCTCCAGTCCAAAGAGCAGTCAGTTCCCTGCCCTGTGGGAAGTCCAAGGTCCAACCCCCTCCATCCAGGTCCAGGAAGGTGCTCATCTAAATACTCCCTCAATGCCAGTACATGCAGTAAGATCAAAACCCAGTGCCATTGTCCTTGGCTTCTAAGTCAGGCCTCATTGTACTTCACATTCAGAGAGTCCAGTTTGATCCTATGCTTTTTCAGTTCCAGTTGAGCTCCCATTAGATCAGCCCCACCGTCTCAGTGGGTAGGCGCACCCTTGCAGTCCTGACTTCCTTGCTCATGTTCTCCCTCCTTCAGCTCCTCATTTGGGCCTTGGGAGCTCAGTCCAGCACTCCAATGAGGGCCTCTGTCTCTGTTTCCATCCATTGCCAGATGAAGCTTCTATGGTGATATGCAAGATATTCATCAGTATCGCTATAGGATAGGGCCATTTCAGGCTCCCTCTCCTCAGCTGCCCAAGGAACTAGCTGGGAATATCTCCATGGATACCTGGGAACCCCTCTAGAGTCAAGTCTCTTGCCAACCCTAAAATGGCTCCCTTAATTAAGATATATACTTCCCTGCTCCCATATCCACCCTTCCTCCATCCCAACCATTCCATTCCCCCAGGCTCTCCCCATCCTCCCCTCCTCACTTTTCTCTCCCCATCTCTCCTTACCTCCACCCTACCCCCACCCCTAAGATCCCAATTTTTGCCTGGGAATGTAGTCTACTTCCAATATCCAGGAGGATAACTATATGTTTTTCTTTAGGTTCACCTTCTTATTTAGCTTCTCTAGGATCACGAATTATAGGCTCACTGACCTTTATTTATGTCTAGAATCCACTTATGAGTGAGTACATACCAAATTCATCTTTTTGGGTCTGGGTTACCTCACTCAGAGTAGTGTTTTCTATTTCCATCCATTTGCATGCAAATTTCAAGATGTTGTTGTTTTTTTTTACCACTGAGTAGTACTCTAATGTATATGTATTCGACACTTTCTTTATCCATTCTTCCATTGTTTTACAATCCTTTTCCTCTTATATAGTCATACAATTTTGATCATACGGAATTATTGTCAAAGAGAATACAAGGTATTTAAGGACTTCACTCTATTCAATGTTAATCATATGCTATAATTTATTTAATCAATGTTGTTTCTAACTTTTCCCCACTGTTTTTCTGTAAAGAATTGCAATGAACTTCAATGCATCTGTGTTTTTACTTGTGTTTTGTCACTTTGCTACACATACATTTCTAAAATTAAATTTGTACAACAAAGAAGGGACATTCAGATTTTAAGGTCTTTTTGAGACATATTAATTGTGTCTCTTAAATTGAGCTTACAAGGTAAAGTCCACGTCTATTTTGCAAAGAATAGGAGACATTTTGCAGAGAATAGGAAATGATGACACATTTCTTCTTCCTTTTTATGACTATCTGATGCTCACCTGACTTGTTATCATTCCCCAATCATCTCCTCTTCCAGTCATTTGTAGTCTCTGCTTTTGGATTTTGCCAGTAATCTGCTTAAGACAGCCGAGAAGGCAAAACCAGAATCTGACTTCTGTTTCTATATGAACAATGATTAGTCACAGATACTAACAGAAACATGGGCAGGCAGCTATACAATTATTAGCATTTGGTAGTTGAATGAATTCTTCTAAAATGGGAACTCCTGAGTCCAATAATACAGCTATTTTAGATTTAATTCTATTTTCTTTCCATTTCTCTAAATTTATCTTTTTGGTTTTGAGACCTGATTTCAGTCCCTGTCTGTTCTACATTTAAAAAAATCACTACATATTTTTCTTTTTACATTTTTTTTCTTGAGAGGAAATTTGTTTGTAAATTGTCTACAGTACAGTTTAGGTTAAGTGATTCCATACCCAATACTTAAATGCAATTAGAACTCAAAATGGCCTGCCTGAAAAGTCATATTTCAGTACCTGTGAGTAGAGTTGAGCACTATGTTTTTTTCAAAATGAATCCCACTCTGACAAATGAAAGGAAGATGTTTGATGCATTTTCCATCTCCATTAAAGGTCTGATTGCCCAATGTCACAACCTTTTTTTTTTTACCATCTTCTGTTAATGGGAAAGTCTTCCTTCTTTAGCACATTAATAAATGAATAATCATCATGAAGACACACAGGCTATAAAATGCCAAGCCAGAATCAGCAGATAGAGCTTGACTTGCTTCAGGGGAAACTTTGTTACAATAAATACCACTAAAATAAAATCTCTATCGCAAGATAGGCACAGAGATGGCCAGCTCCTAGGTAAGAGCCCTATCAATTGTTCTAGTCAGACTCAGCACATCAACTAGTTAGTACCAACTACTGGAACAGGGTTTCACATGCATGTAGATTCAATAATTTGAAGAGCAACTTTCTCATTTAAGGCTGCCTTGTTTTTACGCAGTAAAAACATGTAAAACATGAACTATACAGAAAACAGAAGCAATGTTTCCATTAAAAATGTCCTCTTTTTCTTCTCCCTTTCCAGAGTCAAGCCTTCGCTGTGAATTCTAGTCACCTCCCTTTTGGTGACTATAGCCATCTCTCAATCCTCCCTACATCTGGATGCATTCCAGTACAATAAAACCTGTAGTTCGGGTAATGGCATAAATGCCTCTTCTCCAGTATCTTACTGGCAGACAAAAGTAAGAAGTCATCAAGAAATGTAGAAAACTAAAACAGTCAGGGAAGATGGGAGTTGATTATGTAGGAGGAAACACTATTTGAATAGGCAGAAATGAACAATGAATTGAACCCCATCTGTCCTGACATGGATAGTCCACACAGATATTGAAGGAAAAACAGAGAGACACATCAGCAGGAGATGGGACTGTAATTTTCCTGTCAGGTGTCTAAGATACAGCATGACTGGAAGGAAGCACTATAAGACATTCTTCATATGGCTGTGGAAGAAAATATGGTAAAAGTAGGGACAGATGAAGATGAGCCTGAGAAAGTTATAAGCCTTTGTCTGACAGTGGGTTTTACTCTAAAAGCAACCACAGTCTGCTAAAGTGTTTTAAGGGTTGGCCAGACTTAATTAATAATTTATTTTTGAGCCACTCTTACTGAAGTTTGGAGTGGAATTTGAAAGAGAATTGTATGGAAGGCACAAAAACAAGACAGGTGTCTCTGCCCTCTTCTAGGCAAGACATGGGAAACAACCCTATTCACGAAACAGAAACTAAGCAATATTTTTGAATACAGAGTGTGGAGTGAGCCAAATAAGACTTCCATTCATCTGCCTGAAGAGAGAGAATTCACTATTCACCACATATATTGAGGTTTTCTGTCCTCCAACCAGGTCCCACAGCCATATAGGCCCAAAGAAAATCACACAGAGGTCTACATAAATTATAAACTGATTGGCCTGTTAGCTCAGGCTTCTTATTAACTCTTATAACTTATATTAGCCTATTATTCTAGTATATGTTATCCATATGGCTGGGTACCTTTTTCAGTGGGGCAGGTCACATCTTCCTTCTTTGGAGTCTTGGCCTGACTGGGGAGGAATAGGCTTCCTCCCTCCCAGAATTCTGCTGTTCTCATTGCTCTGCCTCTACTTCCTGTCTGGTTGTCCTGCCTATACTTCCTGCCTGGTTACTGGCCAGTCAGTGTTTGTTTAAAACATATTTGACAGAATACAGAATTGCAGAATTGTCCCACACTACTCCCCCCCCCAAAAAAAAAAAAACAAGAACATCCATAGTCCATTTTTTGGGAATATTGGTGTAGTTTTTCAGGCTAGTTCCTGCTGGTTGTGGGTGCTGATAATCTTATGGGGACCTAAAGAAAATTTAGAATTATGATCAAATCCTAACTGGAGTATCCTGTGAGTCTTGATCATATCAGACAGTAGTCTTGAATCTGTTCTGGATATAGAATTCAGATATCTGGGCCATCTGTTCCTACTGGAGATTTCTCGGGTGGTCTTCCTTGATCAAAGCTGATTTTTTTTTTGTAACTTAGAATGAATCCACAGGCTCTCGTTTCCTGTAGAAATAAAAGCAAAATCTCTTCTCCAAAGTAACATACTTTTTGACTTCAATTTTCAAGTCAAGGCATTTTCAAAATATCTATCTTGGATTTCTATCAGCAGCATTTATAAGCAAATATCTTTTAGCAGCTCTTGCTCCTTCCTCAGCATTCAAACAATTCAAAGAGAGCATAATTACATACAGTATCAAGATTCTCTGTGTATTTTTCATCTTTATGTGACTTTTTTAACCTATATTTCTTTAATGTTTAAATTTTGGCTTTTTGAGACAGGGTTTCTGTGTATCTTTGTCCTGGAACTCACTCTGTAGACCAGGTTGTCCTTGAACTCACAGATATCTGCCTGTCTCTGCCCCCCAAGTGCTGGGATTAAAGGTTTGTGCTACCACACCTTGAATTCACAGAGGTCTGCCTACTTCTGCCTCCCAAGTGTTGGGATTAAAGGAGTGTGCCACCACACCTTGAACTCACAGAGGTCTCCCTGCCTCTGTCTACCAAGTATTGGGATTAAAGGTGTGTACTGCCACATAGAGGAAATGCTGGGATAGCAACAGGCTTCTTCTGTTTGGAAACTATTGCATTTGAGTTGTCTGTGTGACTTTTAACTAGAAACAACAGGTTGACAGCTAAGTAGAGTTACCGAGGGCTTGAGGCAGAGGTCTAGGCTTTTGAGCAGAAGTACCAATCTCTTTAAATCCTTCTATGGGTGGCAGTCATTTATTGAGAATACTCCGATTTCATGCAAATCTATTGTTTTCATTCATCAAGAAAATCCTTGTGGAGAAGGTGGCATCTAAACCAGGACCTACAAAAGATAAATATTCTGATAAAAAAGGAGGGAAGGTAATAGTTTTCTAGGCTCAAGGGAGAGCAACACAAAAATAGTATAATATGGAAAAGTTGTGTCTTCAAATTGAATATGGTATAGAAATTGTACCAGAAATTATGCCAGGCCCAGGGAAAAAAATGTTGGTAAAGATCTAAGGCCTGTACCCCTTTCAGAAGCCCTCCTTCATCTTCAAGGCTAAGTAAGGAGCATTTCCTCTGAGAACCCCTGCTAAGTCTTGTCATCAAAATTAACCACAATATATTGAAAGTATTCCTTTCTTAAGTCAGACTTCTCCACCATAGTAAGAATTTCTCCTGTCTTAATCACCATGTTTTGAACATGTCTAATGCCATCACTAGTCATAGAGAACACTCAATAAACATCCATCACAATGAACTAAACTGCAACAAAGGAGCTTACAGTCTAGTGTTGGAAATGGAGCAAAATCTAGAAAGAATAGTTTTATACCATGATCTAAATGTCAAGAAAAAGTATGGGATTCCATTGGTAGGCAATGGGGAGTCAGCAAACAGTGTTTGAGCAATGAGGAGTCAAACACTTATGAAGCAAAGTGTGTTTTGACAATGTTGATTGGATAACCATGCCTGGAATGCAGTGGAATAGGCACAATGTTAGTCAAATAATTGTCCAGTAAATATTGTAACCAGTTGGCACATAGGAGGCTTGCCAAATGATGAATTAAAGCTAGAGCAGAGAGTGAAGAATTCATCCAGCTGCTAGTTAAGGTATTTGAAGCCTGCTCTTTGTTAGCTCTCTGGAATGTGTGTGCTACCAACAGCATTATTTATATTTTATACAGCTGTAATGTGAACCTGTCAAAACAGGGTCTCACTGCAGCAGTTTAAACCGCTTTGTTCCACACATCTCCTTTTAAAGGATCTTTCAACGAATTAATTTTAAAGACATACTGTTATTTTACATTATTTGGTTGGGGATTCAGGTCCGTTAGCTGCATGGTTAATAACTTTACCAGAAGCCTACATGCCATCAGGCAACTTACCTATCCACTAATGTTTCAATTTGGCCAGGGCAGACAGCTTTAATAGTGATTATTGTGTGTGAAAATTTCCAGGGGAGAGAGGCTGGCTTTTACTGATCCAAATGGGCATCATTCTGCTGTCTTTGTTATTTTGCTGTGGAGACTCCTAGGCATTTGCGTTTGATTATGGTTGTTGCACAGCTGTTCTGTTTTCTCCTGCTTGCTCTTTGGTACCAAATATCATAGAAAATCAATCAGGCTATGAAAGCACCCTATTTCTAGATTCCTTCAGCCCAGTTGCCCTGTGACAATAAACTGAGGTTTATCTCTGGATCTAATTAATGTGCCGATCCAATTATTGTGCTGTTTGGGTTTGGTTTTCTTAAGTCAAGCCTGTAGATCTATACTGCACCTTGCTGAGTTTTAGAATGCTGCCATCAAATTGGCCAGTCAAACAGAATGGACAAATTGTATTTAACAAAAACCAATGAAAGGAAGGGAATGCAATTTTCTCTTTCCTTAGGAAGCCACTGTCTTATGTAACCACTATATTCTGGTGAATGTTGTAAGTTTTCATTATGAAGACATTGGATTTATTTGAAATCCATTTAAAAAAAATCAATTTGTCTATTTCACCTGAGGGTTATTTTATGCTGAAAACAAATAGCATTATTTTTTTTAATATTGAAATAAGTACTTCCACTGCTCAAATAAATGATTTATTTCAATAGAAGAAAATTGACATGTGTCTAAAGCAGTTTCATTTCTTATGATTGATTTTATTTTCCTTATATAATATTATCTTTTTCTTTATGAATGAAGTTAAAGTTGAATTTTTATTTTTTATTCTGCTTAGCTCTTATAATTTGGACAATTCTGCCTCAAACCAGTCTTTGTTGGCTTTTGTACATCTGTACTGAAAACATTAGCTCTAAGTGAGGCCAAGATGGAAAGCTGCATGACGGCCTAAGCTTTCTGTAATAAGCAGATTAGAACAGGCCCATGTGTTCAAGCCCTAAAGGCAACCAGGAAGAGTGGGGCTACTGCAAATCAGGCAAAGAATCTACATAAAAGAGCAGGAGAGCAAGAATGCATTTTCTTTATTTCGTTAAACTTACATGTGTGCCTTAATATGGAAGTTGGGAAAATGTAGAAACTTGGCTTAGGGGAATTTGTCTAAATCTTGAGATCAAAGCTAGGCCAAAGAGAAGAAAGTGCAATATATCATTGTAGACAGAGGCCACTAGTTTGTTTCCTGGCTGTTTAGACCTAAATAATCACACAGAAACTATATTAATTACAATACTGTTTGGCCTATTAATTTAGGATTCTTATTAACTAACTCTTACATCTGAAATTAACCCATTTCTATTATTCTGTGTATTGCACAAAGTTTTGAAGTTTACTGGTAAGATTCCTGCATCAGTTTCTCTGACTCGAACTTCTTTCTCCCAGCATTCAGTTTAGTTTCCCACCAACTCCGCCTAGATCTATTCTGCCCTGACCCAGGCCAAAACAGCTTCTTTATTAACCAATGATAATGAAACATATTCTCAGAATATAGAAGGGAATCCCACATAATAACATGACTTAAAAGTCAGACATGGGGGCTGGAGAGATGGCTCAGAGGTTAAGAGCACTGGTTGTTCTTCCAGAGGTCCTGAGTTCAATTCCCAGCAACCACATGGTGGCTCACAACCATCTTTAATGAAATCTGGTGCCCTCTTCTGGCCTGCAGGCATATATGCAGATAGAACACTGTAAAAATAAATAAATAAATAAATCTTTTAAAAAAAAAGTCAGACATGATCGTTACTTGTAATCTCAGTACTAAGGAGGCTGAAGTACTCCTTGCAAGCCTGAAGCCAACTTGTACTATAGAATAAGACCTGTCAATCAATAAGTAAATAAACAAAATTTGATAACAATATGAAGTAGACCTGAGAACAGAAAATGAGATCTGATCAGCTATACTTTCTTTAATTTTTAATTTTAATTTCTTTATTTTATGTGTATGGTATTTTGTCATCATGTTTATATATATGTATGTACAAAAGTTGAATGCCTGGTACCCTCTGAGGCTAGAAGTGGTTATCAGATCTTCAGGCACTGAAAGTTATAGATAGTTGTGAGCCACCATGTAGGTGCTGAACCAAACCCAGGTCTTCTTTAAGAGCAACAATTGTTTCTTTCACTGCTGGGCCACCATTTGGGCCCAGTTACACTTTCTTAAGGTCTCTTTCTTTCCAAGCAAACACGGGAAGTAAAAATTTAACCTCTCCTCTATAACCATGGAAATATGAAAATATCAATAAATATGGTGATTTCTGCAAAAATAAATAGTAATGTGACTGGTATATGAACATGAGGCATGAATAATGGGAAAATAAAATACAGTTGAAGAATTAATGATGTCACTGTTCTCAACTACTTTTTTATTACTGTGAGGAAAAAAAAATCACCAGGACCAAAGCATCCTTTAAAATAAAGAATATAATTTTTGGCTTGTGGTTTTATAGAGGTAGAGTCCATGGTGGTAAAGTAAAGGCATTCTAGTAGAAAGAACTGACTACTTATATATTAATCCACAAGTAGGAATAGCACAAGCCTTTTGAAACTTCAAAGCCCACCCCCAGTTATGTACCTCCTCCAAAAAAGGGCATACCTCCTAATCCTTCCAAAACAGTTGTACCAAGAGGGGACCAAGTATTCAAATATATTTCTATCCACAGATGTTTACACAGAATTCTGACTTTTGAACCACAATTTCTTATATAGCCAAAATACTAAAACATGTTATAATATATATAATATACTCCCGTGTATTGATATAGACAAACTATAAAATGATGGTAAAATATAACCATTAGAGGAATATGGTCATGTGGGTAAAGGGATTATGGGAACTATTTGTGCAGTAGTTCCCATTTATCCATGAAGGGTATACATTTGAAGAACCTCTGTGGAAGCCTGAAAATATGGAACATACCTAACAATATAGATTCATTGCAACATTATCAAATAATTAATATGTCTTTCCTTATTCTATGTCTTGATAACTTCTTTACATCATCCTTTGTACTATGAGGCCATTATTATATAAATGAAGGATTATTTGAATACAAGCACTATGATGGCACTGTTATTGATCTGATAACAAAGAAGACTAAGAAAGTAGTGCAAGGGCAAAAAGCTTTATATGGTGTGAATATCATGGACAATTGGAAGATTCAAATTCTAGGTAGGATGCAGCATAGTGGCATGGATTATTTTTCAAAGTAGTCAGAACAGCACATAATTTGAATTTTATGGCACTGCTGTTTGACCTGATAACTTAGAAAACTAAGTAAGTGATGGGGGGATAAGTAATTTATATGGTGTGGATATCATGGACATTGGAGAGATTTAAATTGTAGGTAGGATGGAGCATAGTGGCGTGGATTTCTTCATAGTACTCAGATTAGCATATAATTTGAAGCTTATGAATCACTTCAGAAATTTTCTATTTTCTATTTTCAGAACATGATTGACCATGGGTAACTAAAACTGTGAAAAGCAAAACCAACATTTTCATGTCTCTGTAAAGCCAAAAATGAAAAGTTGGAAAATGTGAAAAGACATTTTTTGTGGTGCCAGTATGTTGTTAGCCTTTTTACTCTCTGCTCTGTTTTTGAGATTATAACATAATTTTCCCTTCCCTTTCCTCCTTCCAAATCCTCCCATATATTCTCCCCTTTCTCTCTTTCAAAGTCACGGCCTCTTTTTTTTTCTTTAGTCATTATTATGTGTATATATGTATATGTCTATATTTTTTAATATAACCTGCTCAGTCTGTGTAATGTTACTCATATGTATGTTTTTGGGGGCCTGTCTTTGGTTACTGGATAATTAGTTGGTGTGCTCTTCCCTGAGAAAGACTATTTCTCTCAATCTCAGCTTTCCTTAGTTACCTATATGGCATTAAGGCCTCATGGGCTTTCCCCCACTTTCATGTGCCTCACAATCATTCCACTTTAGGTGGAAATCTACACTTTCAAAGTGAAAGTAAAATACTGCTTTTACTCTCAGTGTTCTGTTGTTGTTACATATTGTGATAGTTTGAATAGGAATGGCCCCTGTAGACTCATGTGTTTGAATGCTTGGCCCAGAGGAAGTGGCACTATTAGGAGATATGGCCTTGTTGAAGTTGTTGGCTTTGTTGGAGGAAGTGTGTCACTGTGGGGAGGCTTTGTGGCCTCATATGCTCAAGCTTTCTTCAGTGTGGTACACAGCTCACTTCCTGCTACCTATGGATCAAGACACAGAACTCTTAGCGCCTTCTCCAGCACCATGTCTACATGCTGCCATGCTTCCCGTCAAGATGTCAATGGATTAACCCTCTGAATTGTAAGCCTGCACCAATTAAATGTTTTCCTTTGTAATACTTGTCATGGTCACGGTGTCTCTTCACAGCAATAGAAACCCTTATTAAGACAAATATGAACTGTTAGAACTTCCCAATGCTTAATGTAGTCTAATCTCTGTTTTATATCCTTAAGACAAATAAGGGTGTTTAAAGATGAACAAAACTGAATGGCTCCCCTCAAAATAAGCATTACCACAATTGGGAAACTGAGCCAAACATTTATTCTTATAATACAAAAGTAAACCAGGGAAAACATTTTTTGTTTAAAACTTTTTGTTGCCTTTGTTTATTTAGTGTGGATATGTATACATACCCATGTATGTGGAGGTCAGAGGACAACTTGCAGGAGCTCATCATCTCTTTCAACCTGGTGGGTCCCAGGGTTTTAATTTGGGTCATAGTTCAGGACAAGTGTCTTTACTCCTAAGTCATCTCACAGGTCCTGGGAAGGCAGCTTAATTAAAAATAATCTTGTAAAATAATATCTAAAATAAATTCCATTCATTTCCTAACTTGCAAGTATCAGAACTCTGGGAATAGAAATAAGGAAGGCATAAAGAACCAAAGGATTAATTGAAGCTACCTTGATCTGTTCTCTAACCTGCCTAAGGTAACTTGTGAGCCATGTCATGTTTCCTTTCAATGCCCCCAATACTCTGTCCTCTCTGAGCATTTAGTGCCCTCTTTCTTTACCCTCCCCCATTCTGTTTTTATTTCAACATCCTTCCTCATTTCTTCTGAGGAGTAATGACTCATATAACTTCAAAGTGTTACATTTTCCAGGGGCATTATGTCTTTCACAGATTCATAAACCAAAATGCCAAAAGTCTAATAGGAGACTTTAAGCTTCTGACACCAGATTAACGAAATTGGGAAGAAGGGCTTTCTAACACATCTGTTATCAGACACTTCTATGTGAGACCAACCTTAACTTAGTCAGAATATCACAAATACTCCCTATCCTCAAAAATTCTAAATTTTCACCCTGATATTGGATAGCTCAACTTAGTAGCCGGACTTTAGCCCCAAGACACTTTGTCTGCAGATATATAAAACTTCTAGTTCACTTACATTTGACACCATCTTCCGTGTTGGAAAAGTCCATCTTTGTACTAACTTCCATTGTATTAACGTTGCATTAAACACCTGTGAAAAACTGAAGCATTGTATTTTTTGTTCACAGATAAGTAAATTGATACAAAATACACTGTCACCATCGGTGAACAAAAGTCAGTAATGGAATAGTATGTGAGCCTTTTGTCCTTTTTCTCCACCAGAAAAGCAGCAGCTTCACAGCATGAACTCTGTCTTCACTCCTCTGGATCTGCTTTCAAACCAAGCCACCCAGAGCCTAAGCAACTACATTTTGTTTGAAATGCCATTTGGCTTTATATCATTTGCCATAATCTCCTTCCCAACTGGCCTGATATTCTCTCTTACAGATGCTGTAGGGAGGATTCCAATGCTGAATGCAAGGTTGGACCAGATGGCCTTAAAGGACCCTTCCAAATACAAGATCCTCTAATTCTCTGATTTAATTTTGATGATTCAATTTTGTGACTTTGGCTATCACCAGATGAAATTATGTAGACATTCTGTCTTCCATCTGCCCTCAGATATATGTCAACTTATGTCTCTCCAAGTTCATCACATCAGTCAACGATTAAGCACTCATTTACATGCTATATTCTACAAACATTCCGAAAGACTCTCAGCCACAAATACTAGAAAGAATCAAGAGCAGTAGGTATAGCTGAGCCAGACAATGAGGTTGTCATAGCTTGAGGACAAAAGGGAATGAAATCATCAAACTCCATAGACTAATTTCAGGCCACTCAGTATACAACCCTTTTACTGTAATTTGGTGCGCCTCTTACATTAGTATAAGTAGCCTAAGAATCAGAGTTAAGCAACTCATGATAACTAACAATTACTAAGCTACTGGGTGATTACTACCTGTAAAAGCAGGGACATTGCATACATAATCTAACTCTCACAGCTACTTTCTGTGATGGGGACTAACATGATTGCCCTGTGTTACTTTAAAAAAAAATCATAACTTAGCTGACTAAGTTTTTCAAGGTCAAACAGACAGTAATGAGGCTGGGATTCAAACTCAGACAACATGACCTCAGCTTATAATGTTCGTTAGTGGAATGTGCTACCATAAGTATACAAATTATTTGATAGCCACATTTTTATTTTATTTTTTTGCAGTCACCCTGTATATTACTTTTCTGTGGCTATGCTAGAACACCATAGTCAAGCAACTTATAGAAGGAAGAGTTTACTTTGACTTGTAGTTTCAGAGAGATAAGTACCCATCATGGCAGGGAGGCATGGCAGCAAGAACAGGAAGCTGAGAGATCACACCCTCAATGGCAAACATAAAACAAAGGGGATGAACTGGAAGTGTTGAGGCTTTTAATTTCAAAGTTCATCCATAGTGACATACTTTCTCCTTCAAGGCCCACCATCTAAGCCTCCCAAGGTAGCATCATCAACTAGATACCAAGTGTTCAAATATCTGAGCACATAAGAGACATTGTCACCTAAATCCAGTTACCTCTAAAATTAAAGCTAAGACACAATGTGTCTCCTGATAGCTTATGTAGTAGAACACTTTTGATGTTGCCTTGGGAATTAACATCTCTCTGGTCCACTCACTCTGTTCTCACACCTATTCTGAACTTTTCCAAACATATATCCTCACATCTCAAAGGAAGAGGATATCATTTTGACTTTTCAGAGAAAAAAAACAAAGCTCACATCTGTCAATTTTCAGATCTCTCTACAACAGCAAATATGCCAACTTACTGCTGTGTGATTCCTGTCATCACTCAGCTTTCTTCCTCCTTCCCTTTGGATCCTCACTCCTGATTCCCACTTGACTATCTGCTCCTCATTTCTCATTCTATTTACTTCACCTCATTCTTTCAAGCAAATCATTCAAACTCTTTTGTTTTTGTTTTTTGAAAATGTCTCCCTTATGCAGCTCAGGCTGGCTTTAAATTCATGTTCCTCTTGCCTATGCTGTGGGGTGCTGGGATTTAAGGCATGTGTCACTGTGCTCAGCCTTCCTACTAATTTTTTTTTTATTTTCTCAGACGGTCCAATTAAAATAACTAACACCTTTACTTGACATCACATCCCCGTCACCTATTAGTCTATCTCTCTTCTCTATAATTATTCACAAATTGTTGAACTTTCCTGTGTCTATTTTTATTCCCCTACTGCTCACACAACAAATTCCAATTTGACTCACATCCTTCTCACTCTACCAAATCAGCTCTCATTAATACCAATTGCCCCACACAACTAAATCCCCCAACATTTTTGTTCTTCTTAGTTGCAGACACTGCTCACCACTCCCTTCTTCTTACTCTTTAATTATAGTGCATTTTCCTGGTCATTCTCTTAATTTTCTTTACCAGAACTTTTCTTCAACCAACCATTATGTGTTCCTTAAGATGGGTACATACTTTGGTAAATATAAATGAGTACAGTTTTCTCTTAAATTATTTAAAATACATGGGACTACATAAAGCAAAAATGATAACTCTGTCTAGTGGGTTTCTAAGGTATGTAAATGTAATGACAAGTGTAATACAAAGAATGGTGGAGGGAGGTTAATAGAGCTAAGTGGTTTTAAAGCTCTACATTTTTCATGAAGTGGTTCCATATTAACTCTAAGTAAACTGAGACATTAAGGATGTATATTGTGATCTCTGGGAAACCATTAAAAATATTTCAGAGATAAAGCTTAAAAACTAATAACAAAAAATGGAGTTTGAAAATATTCAAATAACTCAAAAGAAGGCTAGCCAGAGACTAGAGGTGCCCATAATGGAGGAGACTGTCCTAAATGTAACCATATCCATAATTATATTAAATATTCATTTTAATGAAGTCCAATTTATCAATCTTTGCCTCTATGAATCAGTCTCTAAGTGGTGCAGCTGAGACTCACAGTCAGGATTAACTCCAAAGCACATCTTTATAGCTAATACATTCCTGAGGCATCCTAGTATCTGAGTTTCAGGAGATCTCAACCATCAGCCCTGAACAGAGAGGCCTGCATGAGAAATATGGAAAAGAGAAACTCCTAGTCTTCCTTCTAATAAAAGAAATCCCAAGAGACCCCAAAAGCCTACAGCATCAAGTCACACTAGGGCATGGTCCTTGTCCTTTGGGTTGACTTTGCTCACTGCCCTGGTGGGTGATCTAAAGGTCTGTATTCTGAACACAGATGATCACAATATGGAGATTTAGCTCTGCCAGGTTCAGAGGACAGGAACTCCACGGAGCTGCTACTCGCCTAGGGCAATGCCAGCCTCACTGTAATCATTGTTTCTGGAGCTATTCACACACTTTAGCTCCAGTTCAATTAGGATAGTGAGTTTCTCTCTGAGCACTGACTCTACACTGATTGATTTTTGGTCGGAATCCAAATTCATCAATGAACCACATGTATATTGAAATTCCCTGCAACTTCTTGGCCTTCTTCCTCCATTCTCATGCTACCGCCTGTTACATATGCCATCTCCTCCCAGGTTCCATTCTGTTAAACTAATTAACAGTCAGTCTAGGACTTCCAGTTTCCCTTTTCTCCCCAAATCCTCCAGTGACCCTGAATCTTGTTTCCATGGGAACAATTAGCATTTGTTCTTACGACTTTTCATTTGACTTCCTTACCAGTAACTTACACAGGCAATTATGACTTTTCCCCTACCTCCCAAGCCCCACACACCTCTTCAGAGAGAATTGATCTTAGGTCATCAAGTGTGTCCATGTTGCTAGGGAACACAATGGATGGTCTTTATTCAGTATGCCCCAGCAGTATTGGCATTACTGAGCACTTTCTTTGCCCTCAGCTTCCTTTGCACTTATTCTCCTGGTTTATTTTCTACTCTACTCTGGAGGCACCCTTCCAATCTGCTTTATAAGTTCCTTTTGCTTTCATCAGTCGATTAACTGTTGGTGTTTATTTGGACTGTCTGAGAGTCTTTGCTTTTCTCAACATACACAGTGTTTTGACATGGTTACAATTGACTACTGCTGTGGCTTCCAAAGTGAATGTACTGGAAATGTATCCTTGATACAGAGGTGTTAGGAGTTGGACCTTTAAGAATGGTTAGGATATGGAGCTGGAGAGATGGTTCAGCAGTAAAGAGCATTGGCTGCTCTTCCAAAGGACCCAGGTTCAATTCCCAGAACCCACATGGCAGCTCACAACTGTCTGTAACCCAGCTGAAAGTGATTTGATATTCTCATTTAGACTAAACATTGCAGACTAAAGTCCAGGCTAAACATCAATAAACATAAATTTTAAAATAAAAAAATAGAATGCTTAAGATACGTAAGATCTACTCTCCCAAATATATTAAGACCATTATGATAGAGTGAGCTCTTTAAAAGGGTTCACATTCCTCTCTCCATCACTCTCCCTCTTTCCCTCTCTTCTCTCTCTCTCTCTCTCTCTCTCTCTCTCTCTCTCTTTCTCTCTCTCTCCACTCCAATACCATGGAAAACCCTATACTTCTAGTACTGTTCCAACTTAAATCCGTCTTTCCCAGGGTCATTTCTGTTATCCTCACAGC
This sequence comes from Alexandromys fortis, assembly GCF_014885135.2. Lineage (NCBI taxonomy): Eukaryota > Metazoa > Chordata > Mammalia > Rodentia > Cricetidae > Alexandromys > Alexandromys fortis. The sequence goes on from NW_026068348.1 coordinate 261,956, forward strand.
CTTAAGCCATTCAGCAGGTTCCCATTGTCTTAGGAAATTTAAAACTTTATACAGCAAAACCTTGACCCTTAGAATCAAGGAACTCTGTGATTGATTACCTGGGCCTAAAATTTGCATTTGCAAATCACAACAGTAGGTGAATTTAAGTTAACCCTAGTTTCCTTATCTAGAAAAGGAACATAGTAACAACAAGAAGATAGGCCTGGTAGTGTGTTGTAAGCATATGATAAATTTGCATATGAATAAACACTTGGGATGCTGTCTAATTAAAAGATTTATCTTTGTTGCTATTCAACAATGGGGGGGGGGACTAGTTTTTACTATGTGCCAAAAACTACAGTAGGTAGTAGTAACAACAACATAGAAAAGGTTCCAGCCCTGGGGCAACTGATTTACAATCTAGCCACATTTTTTTTTTTTTACAAACATACACTCCCCCTTGTTCTGTTGGCCTCCTGCTGTTTTTTGCTGCTTCTCAAGCTGTTTTCCTCTACTCTTGGATATCTTCCTTTGTTCTTCCTGTCTCAAAAAACAATTTCTCCCAGTTATCCCTTGGATCTATAACTCTCCTTTCTTCCAATTTTGGTTTCAAAGTCAGTTCCAAAAGTGCCAGAACTAGGTGAGGTTCTCTTTATTTCTTAGCTCTCCCTCAGCTTAGCTCATTTTATCTACTTATATATGTACATCTCAATGCTCTAAATACCAAGCACTGGAACTTAAGTCTAGCTTACCAGGATTTTCTCAATATCAAACATGTGTCTGACACATGTAGGTAATATATGTATATTTATAAATTAAGAATCTTAGTAGATACCACAAAGACACTATTACCACAGATACTTTTGTCATAATGCCATTGAAGTGGTGATTTATAGGTGGATACTTATAAGGAAACTCATTGTCACCATTTGTCTTGCATTCTATGAGTTAAAATGTCTTTAACATCTAAAATCATCAATTAAAACCATTGCCTTGTACACTTGAAAAATAAAAATGCATTAACATATGCAGAAGATATCTAGCAGCTATTACTTAAACTTGTAACTGTGCACACTCACTGTCATTCTGTTCTGTAATAACGGAAAGACCTTTGAATAAAGACAAACAAGAGTAATCAATGCTAGTCAAATTATTTAAGGAAAAAATGTTACCATGTAACCTGAGCTATTGGCATCATATCCTAAAGTAGAATCCTAGGTGTACTCCATCTTCTTGAAGAAATGTTTGCATGGCTCTCTTCTAAGAACAATTAATGTCATAGATCTACACACCATTGTAACAGAGAATAATAAGCTGTGCTCCTCAGGAGAGTTTCAGAAATAATTAGAAACATTAGTGAGCTGTCTGATGAGAAATTCACTTGGCCATCAAAGAAACACATTAAGGCCAGCAGTGATAAGTCTGCCAAAAGTTGACAAACATTCTCAGGCAAGTTTTGGCATCCATCAACTTTCGTAGCTGCAAAGATACTTGAATATTTTGGATAATGTTCTCACATATGGCAAGTCCCTCTGACTCCAATAAACTCCTGGACAGCCTTATAACTGAATTGTGTTAAGGTGCACAAATTCTTCTAATCAAGAAAAATCTTCCCAAGATAACCAATAGTTAAAATAGCAAATAATAGAGGTGCTCTTCATAAACCCCCTCTATTCTCTTACAACCCACTTCCCCCAGAGGATAGAGTAGAAATATAGTATCAGAATACAAGGAATCCCTTACAATTGAGAGAATAGAATATCTGCCCTGAGTAGAGATATAGCATTCCAGTTGGGCCAGTTGAATCACCTTGCAAGGGAGCTGCCTCACCTTAAGCTGTACTAAAGAGATAAACAGACAAGTTCTTTAATGAGATACGTTTTTTTCCAGAATCACCACCCCTATTGCAGTAGCCTACCAAGCTGCAGTAGCACAGCCTTCTAAGTCTGCACATCCTTTACAAAAAAGTGTAGCATCACCACTTCCTTCTCTCTTGTATAAGCAAGCTTTATGTCTTACTTTTCTATTGCTGAGATAAAACACCATGATCAAGCTAACTTAAAAAAGAAAGTGCTTATTTGAGAATTACAGTTTCAGAGGGCTAGAGTCCATGACCCTCATGGCAGGGAGCACAGGAACAGACTAGCAGGCATGGCAGTGGAGCGGTAGGTGAGAGCTTACATCTTGATCCATAAGCATTAAGCAGAGAGAGAAACCTTGAGAATGCCACCATTTCAGAATGCATCTCTAATGACATACCTCCTCCAACAAGACTATACCTCCTAATCCTTCAAAATAGTTTCAGCAATTGGGGAGCAAGTATTAAAATACATGAGCCTTTAAGAGCCATTCTTCAAACTACTATACTTTCTTTAACACTGGATTTCCCCTACAATTGGTGCTTCTTTACTCGTTCCCTAAAGTCTCCCTCCCTACCACATACAAATTTAAAATGGCCTGGCATTTTCCACTGTCTCCACCTCTGGACAGCACCTTGTTTACACTTCATCTACTTTGGGTTCTTTTTTTTCTTTCTTTTAAATTCTGATAAAATTGTCACTCAGCTTCTGTTTGAGTCTATTCATAAATTCCCTTATAAATGTGACTAAGAATCCCAAGAAGGAACTTCAATTTCCTCTGAATCAATAACTGTTCTGGAAATCAGAAATTAGACTCACGATAACCTGAGAAACTTCAGTGTGCTCGAATTATTGCTGTAGTAAGAATCCTTCAGGCTCCTTCCTACCCAGCTTTTACATCCTTGCATAATTCATTTCCCTTCTGGGGACTTTTGTCATTCCACCTAAAAGGAAAAGGGATGGTTTAAATGCATCTTTCCCAAGGTCCTACCATGCCATAAAATATATGACTGATGACTCACTAGAACTGAGCACATACAGAGGTCATGTCCCAGAGTGCAGATCATCAGATCATTCAGTTATATATTCCATATACCTACAATCCAAAAGTATGTAAGTAGAGAAATCTTACAGGGCATTGGGTAGTTTCAGAGATTCTGAAACCACTGTGAATTGCTTCACAAAATCAGAGTATTCTTGTGATAAAGTCCCTACCTTTTTTAACATTTGTAATATTAATTTGAGATTATAGTGTAATTATATCATTTCCCCTTCCTTTTCTTCCCTTCAAATCCTTCCATATACCCCTACTTGCTCTCTTTCAAATTCATGGCCTCGTTTTCATTAATTGTTATTAATTAGTGTGTGTGTGTGTGTTCCTAAACCTGCTTATTCTGTAATAATGTTACTTGTCTGTGTATGTTTTCAGGGATGACCATTTGGTATTGGATAACCTCTCCCCTAAGGAAAGCTATTTCTCCTGCTTTGAGCATTCCTTAGTTTCTTATAGTTCGTTGTGTAAGGTTGAGGCCTCATGAACCTTCCTCAGTCCACAATAGCATGTCTGTTGGTGTTGTCTTTATTCAGCTAACAATTTGGCAATCATTCATGTTGGTGAGACTTTATGGGTAAAGTTTCTGACATAAAACCTATGAACCACAACAATGACCAGAACAATACAATAACCCTAAAAGTGCAGTAGTGGCACACATACATTGGCAGTGACCAACCCCTCTCTATTTGGACCCCCTCAACAAGATGGAAATCATGCCTGGTACTAGAAATGTAGCAAGCACCCAAGGCTAGTGAAGTTATGTATCTTGAGGAGAACCAACAACTACCACTCTACTGAAGTAGCATAATGCATAACTACATTTTAAATATTTGAACTAATACCCACAGAAAGGTATATTCCTCACGGCTAATCAAGGAAACTTTTTTTACAACAAGACACCAATCCACAAATAATCAAAATGCAGAGTTATGGAGTTCAATGCCCACAGATAAATCTACAACACAACTCAAAAACCTAAGGCTCGGATCATTTTACAAGAGGGAGATGAAACATTGTAAGAGCCAGAGGACCAGAAAGTTTGTTGTCATTAGTTATTCATTGGTTTTTCTTTTACTTTGCATTTCTGCATTGTGACAATTTTGCCTTCAAAGAGGAATGTCCAGAGCTGTCTTCTAGGCTTCTTTAAAAAAAAAATGGCATTCCTTTCCCACTTTGGCTATTGTAGACCTCCATTGAGGACTTGGATTTGGCAAAATTTCTTTATCCATTTTTGTTGGCAGAGACTGCTCATTCGTTTCCCAGCTGCCCAGACACGAAATAAACACTCAGAAACTATATTAATAAATGACTGCTTGGCCAATCACTTACACATATTGCTAGCTAGCTCTTACATCTTAAATTAACTCATCTCTATTATTTTGTATTTTATCACAAGGCACATGACCTACTTGCAAGGTTCTGGTGCATCTGTCTCCTGTGGCAGCTTCATGGAGTACTTTGTACTCCACTTATTCTCCTCTATCTGTTTGGAATTCCTGTCCTGCCCTATTCTAGTAAGCCACTGGCCAAAAGAGCTTTACTAATTAACCAATAAAAGCAATACATAGACAGAAGAACTAAATTCTCTGGACGTGAACATCTAAATGCTACTGAAGAGGTCCCAGAAAAATATCTCCTTGAATTCTTTAGTTATATAAGAATTTTAAACGTGTTGTTTAAAGTTACCAATATAACATTTATCAATAAAAGACTAGACTGAGATGCCACAAAATAGCTCATTGCCAATTTTTGTTCTAATGACCGTGACATTTAAGGTCACAATGGGAAATTATGTGGCAAATTAGACTCTACTCTTTTTTGTAATCATTTTTTGAATTCCTATAAGAATTATCATATTTGAAACATAGTATCAAACTTTGTCTGGAACTTTTTTTCTTACTATGCTTTTTTACCAGATAAAACAGTGAAAGTATTTTATATATACTGCAGGAATCAGCAAGTAAGTAAATGGGTGCTGTGTGAACCAGATCTCACTGTGAAAAAATGGAACTGTAAAAGTGTGAGATGACAAGTTTTGGATTGGCAGTATCAATATTGTAGCTGAATGCAATGGAGTTACATCTTGGTAAGTACAAAACTAAAAACAATCACAATTAAGAAATAAAACAGTAGAGAAGAATTTATTAGAACCATAGTAGGTAAGAGGAGAAAGGAAGTTATTTTTAAAGCAATGCCCTTTCCAAAGAAAGGAATCCTAGGGATTTAGTGTGTGTGTTTGTGTGTGTGTATGTGTGTGTGCGTGTTTGTGTGTTCATATACAAAAGCGCTTTAAGGATGCACATATTTCCGAGCATATTCAGTCAGTTAAGGACCATGTTTTTAAGTATCCTAGATTTAAATTCATAAATCAAGAAAAAAGACAGTGAAAATGCTTTTGGTCATGCTTTGCCAAAGGTCATGCCACAAGTATTCAAAATGTTAAACTAGAGTACAGGACACTTTGGGGACATTAGCAGTTTGCATCTTAAGGTTGGCAAACAGGAACAAACACCTGGGAGTTTGCTTAATTCTGTACACTAAGTTTTATTTGAAAATTGAGGATACATTGAAGGTACTTTGATGTAGAAATTCTTTCCCAAATGTTACTGTTTATCTTAGAGACATCCTGGGCCTAATAACTACAATAACTATATGTTGTATGTAGGTGTTTTGCTGGCTATTTTTATGTCGACTTGACACAAGCTAGAGTCATTTTGAAAGAGGGAACCTCAATTTTAAAAAAAAAATCCTTTAAGCAGATTGGCCTATGAGCAAGCCTGTGGTGCATTTTCTAGATTGATTGATTGATATGGGAAGGTCCAGCTCACTATGTGCAACTACCCTGGATGCTATAAGAAATCAGGATGAGCATGTCAGGAGGAGCAAGTCAGTAACCAGTTTTCTTTCATGGCTTCTGTTTCAGTTTCTGCCTCCAGGTTTCTGTCTTGAGTTCCTACCCTGGCTTCCATGGATATTGAACTGACTACAAGCTGTAAGATGAAATAAGCCCTTTATTCCCCAAGTTGCTTTGGTCATGGTGTTTATCACAGTACTAGAAACCAAACTATGGCAACTATGAGGGGAAAAGGAGGAGATTTATGGAGATACAGAGAGGCAAAGAAAATGATAAAATGTTTCCTGAGTGGTATGGACAAAATTGACAGAATTAGAAAGGTATCATCTTGTAGACATCATAGTTTACTATGATAGGCTTAAGAAAGAATTTTCAATTGATATTAGATACACATTGGTGAGATAAATCAAAACAAGCTATTTGCATGATCATAAATGGTCCCACTATACTTTATTCACTGATTTCAAGGACAAAATAATACACAATAGAAAACATATGACATTTGGATCAGCTCAATGAAATCAATCTTATCAGGGTTTGTTAAGTAACTCAGCAGGTAAAGTGGCCACACCAAGCATAACCACCTGAGTTCTATCTCCAGGACCCACATGGTGGGAAGAGGAAATCTACTTCCAATAGTTATCCTTTGACTCTCACTTGCATGGCAGTGAGGCGCAGTACCCCACCTGTTCCTCTGGATGTGCTCTTCTGACACAGACTCATATTCTTTCTGAAAAATAGAGTGCCACTGTATTCTAATTATGGGACAACTAAAATACATTCCACAGAGAAAAAAAAAAACAACCAAGTTGTTGTTTAAAAAATTTGAATATCATGAAAGCAAACTCAGGTTAAGAAACCATAATAGATTAAAGAAGACTAAAAAGACATGACAAATACTTGCAATATTTATGATTTGACTGAATTCTATGAAGGAGTAACAAAAGCTATGCGTGGACATTAATGAATCAATTGATAAAAGTAGAATGTAGATCATAAATTAGATGAAAGTATTTGTCAATATTAAATTTCCTGAACTTAATAACTATTCTATGGTCATATAAAAGAATTTCCTGTTCTAGGGAGAAGTATTTTGAATAATTAAGCGATAATAGGGCATGCTCTCAAATAATTCTTTAAAAATATTTTCCTAGAAATGTTTCTAGAAACACACACACACACACACACACACACACAGAGAGATACATAAAGAATATATGTTTATATAAATATTCACCAGTCTTTCTCTGAGAGAGAAAAGATAATGAAATCAAATGTGATAAATGTGATGTTAACATTTTTGAAGGATGAAGTTAGGTAAAGTGTAATCAGAAGTTTTCTAGATGATTCATGCCACTCTCCTGTAAGTTTGAAATCAATTCAAGATAAAAAAGTAGAAAAAAGTGTTTTAGTGTTAATAGTCATCCTAATTTTGAGTGGCATGCAGATCCCCTTTAGAACACTTTGGTAATAAAAAGAATTTATTAGAAAATGCCTTTTACTCAAGAGTGTTTACCTTGCTGTAAAAGAATGATGACAAGTGAGAAGCAACCAACTTCAAAGCATTTCATTAACATGCTAAAAGGAGGCCAGTTACTGTAGTGCTAACCTAAAATCCTAGTATTCAGAAGGCTGAGGCAAGAGGATTGCCACACATTTGAGACTGACTTCATCTGTAGAGTATGACTCTATCTCAAAAACAACCCAATAGGGGATACAAGATAGTTTAGGGCTAAAGGCTCTTGTTGCTCCTCCAGCAGGTCTGGAATTTGTTCCCAGCACCCACAGAGCAATATACGCAACTACCCACAAACCTAGTTCCTAGGAATCTGACACTGATGTCTGACCTCTGTGGGCACCAGGTAGATATCTGCTGCTCACACACACATGCAGGAAAAACACTAATAGGCATAAAATAAAATAAATAAATCTGAAAGAATAATAACAAAAGCCTAAAAAAAGGACAACCACAGCACAGAGAAACTGCACAATTTCATGTCTGCTCATGTGCACATGCACACGCGCACACTTTATTTTTATATTAGACTGCTAACTAACATTTTTTTCTTTTTCTGAAAATCTCTGGGTTGCCATTGGCTGCGCTATCAGTGCTTTACTCTTAGCAAAACAATCATGTGGTGATTCATATCCATAGTCTAAAAAACTAGAGAGGAGGATGAGGCACCAGAAAAGCACACACAAAAGTAAACTGGAAACCCAGAAGACTGGTATTGAAGTCCCAACTCTTACTTATAAAAGAATTTAGCCACCACTCTTCCTTTGTACACATAGGGCAAAAGGATAGATGAGGGAAACAAAGTGTTTGCATTTGTCATGCATAACTTTCTACATGTCAGTAAGCAGTCATCTTGCTTATGCATGTAAGCCTTGGAGTAAGTGATAGACTTTGTCATCTGCCTTTCTTTCTGTTTAATCACTTTAAAGCTAAGGCGAAACCATAGAGGGAGTGCTTCTCTGGAGAATGCATACAGTCCTAAAAGGAATTAAACATTAATTTTTCCTTAAAGATGAACATACATTATATAGCAACTTCCTCAAAGATTAAAAACAAAACTGTAGACATATTCTAAGCTGAGGTGAAAATCTTCCATCTTGCAGGATATTAAAAGATATGTACAATATTCCTTTTAAGTTAGGAGCATAGACCTTAGCCCCTTGCATCTATCCCAGCCTCCAGGCCTGAGAGTTTGTATTGGTCTGGACTCCAAATCCCAGGATGACAGGTCCTGACCCCTCCCTGGGTAGGGGTTCAGGACCACTCCCACAAAGTATTTAAATGAACTCCCAAAAGAGGAACACATGGTCTCTTTTCCTTCCTCCCTGTGGTCGCGTTTGTGGCCCCTAGGGGCCACCCGAGAGCACAGAATTCCCATTAAACCTGAATATCTCTTAATTTGGCTTGTTTTGATTTGGTTAGATTGGGAATATTGCATCGGCAGAGAGCTTGCATTAGAAAATATTCCTAACATCTTGGAGGTCCCACCTAGCTAGAGCAGGCCTTTTCCACACTGCAGGCCATGTGTTGAAAGCTCCCTAGTCTATAATCTGAGTTCTCCATGCCATGCTTAAACTGGCTTCTGGGCTACAGTGGGTGCATCGTGGTGAGTTCCTTTTCTTGTCTATGCTATAGGGTTTTGGGGGGACCCATTTGTACTTATTTTTGTCATTTTTCAGATTCCTGTTGAAGCCGTGGCCCACGCCAGAGGTTCGATTCCCAGCAGTGGTCAGATCGGCATGCTTTGGTTGAGGTGGAGATTTGTTTTGGGATGCCAGGCATTCAATTTCCATGACCCCATTTGGACCTAACAGCCATTTTGTGGGACGCACTGGAATGGATTAGGTCATGTCGTTGGGCATAGACTTTAAAATGGGTGCTTACAGTTCAAAGCCAGATCCGCTGTTGCCACTGTAATGCCTCTTAAAAGATCTTTTAAATTGAGCCTGTCCTAAATACAATCTGTCTCAAATGGCTAATTTCCCTATGTACTAAATTTTGTACTAAGTCTGTGACCTAGAAAATTTTTGTCACCATAAGGACAAATGGACAGAGCTTACATACGTCCATAGTTTTGGGCTCTGCACTCTTGCCCCCCTCCCCAGTAGCCATTGTCTCACAGCACCAAGCTGCCAGAGGCACTGGCCCCTCCCCACTCTCTCAAGCCCACTTAACCCAACCCCCTCCAAGGGAGGAACATTCTTTCTCCTCCCTTCCTAAATTCAGAGTTTCAAGGTCAACTTCCACCTTACTCACCTTCCCTTCCCCCTCCTATCTTAACTCCCTACCCTCAGACCCCTCTGTGCTTTGAGCTAGCCCCTTCCAATTCTCTCCATGTTCCCTTTTCTCTTTCAAATCTCTCTCAGATAGAAAAGCAGCTAGGTTCCTTTTCTACTAATGCTTCTGCTTACCCATTTTTTCTTCAGTCTGTACCAGATATCAGGAATGAGTTAAGAAAGGATGACGGGGGGGGGGTCCCCAAACCCCTATACAGGAATTGGTGTTTTTAATGCTTGGGAGAAATCAGCTGAGTCTTCCCGACAGACAAAGCTACAACAATCTACAGGCCTGGGCAGCTGCCCTAAGGTCACAGGAATGGGGACAAGGGAAGCCAAACACAAGGCTCTACCTTGATAGATCCCAGCCTAAGTCAGCCTCACAGACAAACTGTTTCAAGTGTGGCTTAAATGATCACATGGCACAATATTGCACTATGCCTCCTTCGAGGTTATACCCTGTCTGCCAGCAACCTGGACACTGGAAATTAAAATGCACCCATGCGAGCTTGTCCTCTGTGCCATAACACGGAGGTACAGCATCACCATCAGCAAGTGAAATTGTGCCAGCCAGCCCTCAAGCTTCTCAGCCTTGCAGAGGATTGACACTGCCCAAACTTGGTTTATCCTGTAACCCTTTCCAAGCCTAAGGTAAAGCTGCCAGTAGTGGGTAAGTATTCTCACTTGGGCCTTAAGTTTCCCTCACCAATTTCAGCTATGGTGGTAGACGAGACCCGTTCCTTCCCACTTAAAACTTTGCCACTGCCCTGCAGTCTTGCAGGACCATTTTTCCTCTCATTCTTTCTTGGTAATACCAGCTTGCTCAGCACCTTTACTGGGTGGAGAAATCTTTAGCCGCTTCCCCAAAGCTTTGTTCCGCTTTTTGGAGCCTTTTTTTGACCCCACCCATCTCGGAGATCAAGTTTTACAGGTTCACTCCTCCTGCCAGATATGTGCCCAGGACAACCCACAAGGGGATCTCCACATACGTCAGTCTCTACACCAGCTTTGTGGACACAAACTCGGCAAAGATTGTCAGGTTAATTTCACTCATATGCCTACTCATTAAAAAAAAAAAAAAAAAAAAAAACCTTCCTCTCCAGTCCAAAGAGCAGTCAGAGTTCCCTGCCCTGTGGGAAGTCTAAGGTCCTCCCCCTTCCATCCAGGTCTAGGAAGTTAAGGATAGAAACAGACTAGGAGGAGGAATGGGGGGAGGGGGAGGGAAATGGGAGGAGGGGAAGAGGTGAAAATTTGTAGTAGTAGTAGTAATAATAATAATAATAATAATAAGAAGAAGAAGAAGAAGAAGAAGAAGAAGAAAAGAGATTATTATAAAAAACAACCTTACTTTCTTTGTATTGTCCTCACAATTAAATTATTTTTTGTAACCTAAGCTAATTCATAGCTGAAATTTAAATTAACTTCTTCCAAAATAAATGCCACCCCAGAGCACAGAACTCCCATTAAACCTGGATATCTCTTAATCTGGCTTGTTTTGATTTGGCTTGATTGGGCATTTTGTGTAGGCAGAGAGCTCGCGTTAAAAAAATATTCCTAATAATTATCTCCTGCAAAGAAACCCCTTATGGTAGACCATGATCTAAGGATGTGGTTCACAACCTGTAGATTGTGGCACCTTTGTGGATCAGACAACCCTTCCACAGGGATTGCCTAGGACCATTGGAAAACACTATGTTTTCATTATGACCCAAGACAGTAGCAAAACTACAGTTATGAAAGAACAAAGAAATAACTTTATAGTTGGGAGTTACCACAACATGAACTTCATTAAAGGATCAGAGTATTAGGAAGGTTGCGAACCACTGTACTAAGGGAAAGAAAACATTAGCCAAGACAAGGAAGCCCATTGAGTGAAGGCCATAAACAACTCAGAGGCTTCAGGAAGCTCCTGAAACTGACTAGATTCACTTTCTCTCTGAGCTTAAGCAGTAAGAACTGCTGAAAGATACTCTTAGATCAGATAATACCTAGAGTATTCTTAGACAAGCTGAGATGCTTGCAAAAGGCTCAGAACAACTTTGCTACCTGGGAAGACCACACTCTTACATGTTGATCTCCCTGTATATTATGCAGTATACTCCAGGCTCACCATGCTATGGTAAGCTTTTGGTGATACAGCTGTTCTTGGGTTATTTCTGCTCCTTTAAGTAATCCCTCACCCATATTCCTATAAGTACTCCCAGTACAACTCATTGGCTCACTAAATTGAATTTTGGTAGATCCATTCTTTGGTCTATTATTGGTTCCCTGTCTGGAGTGAGTAGGCATTTGCTCATGTGTGCCAAAGAACTGAGTCACATAACAGTATGGTGGGCCATGAATGCAATGCTAGTATCTGGGAGACTGAGGTAGGATGAAAATAAGTCCAGGGCCCCACAGCTATATGGTGGGTTCCTGGCCAATCTGGGATAGAGAACATAACAAGATTCTGTCAAAAAAAGAATAGAAGAGGCAGAAGAAACAGTAAAAGGAGGAGGAAGGAAGGAGGAGGAAAAGAAAAAAAAAAAGATGTTAAGTCAGGGAAAAAACTCAAGGCATGAGCCTGGAGGCAAGAACTGATATAGAGACCTTGGAGAAGATTGCATACTGTTTTGTTACTCAGTAATTGTTCAGCTGCCTTTCTTATGCAACCCAGGACCAATCTCAGGACCTATGTCAAACATTAGCCAAGAAAAAAAAATGCCCTACCAGTTTGCCTACAGGCAATCTGATGAAGGCAGTTTTTCTCAATTGAAGTTTCTTTTCTCACTGACAGACTAACAAACAAACAGAAACAAAAACAAAACAAACAACAAATAAAACAACTAGGACATTCAGTATATGTTGCATTAGGACCATTTTGCATCATGTGTCTGAACTTTTCTAAGTATTGATTTTGTTGGTCCAGAAAGTGACAACACAGGAAACATGTCCCTTGTCCCCAGATAAATCTTTCAGGTGTTACTTTCAGACCTATTTTTTTTTCATTTACTGACGATTTTTTTTTCTTCCTGGTAGCCCCATGAAATCACTCTTACTGTGAGAGAGTGAGAACCAAATTGTATTCTACCATCTGCAGCAATGATTTCATCACTTACACTCTGACTGCTGACTCTAATTCCTGGGGAGGTGGTGAGATAAAGCAACAACTTACAGATTGATAATCAGCTATTTTCAGACTTAAAAATTTGTAGCACAACTGATTTGTCAAGAAATGCTTTAAACTTAATACAAGGAAACTGATGCCCCAATACCCAGTTTTTAAAAGTCATTTTGCCTACTGAGTCTTGTGTACATCTTTGTCTACAATAGTTTTGTTTTGCTGTGCTTACAGTCTCAGGGAAGGAAGAAATACAACTCAGAATAATAAATAAGTTGGGAAATGAGGGTTGCTTTTTAATTTCTGACTTCAGTGCTTTCAGCCCCTATGCCTCAGAATGGTCATCTGTAAAATGAGACTAAGGATGTACATGACATACAATTTAAGGTCCAAGAAAATGTTCCATATGATATAAATTCAAAATAGCAATGTGATTTACATGATTATTTTAATTAAATTCATTTAAACTGATACATAAAATGATACTTGTTAATGTGATACTATGTAAGCAATGTGTTGATACATATGGCCATTGTATACTGTTTAAGATAAACATCTGTCTACTGAAGCATTTGCCATTACTTTGTGGTGAGAAAATGTTTAAATTGTTCCTTTTAGTTTTTTTGAAACATTCAGCATGTCCTAGTTGCTTTTTGTCAACTTGACACAGGCTAGAGTTATTGGGAATAAGAGCCTCAATTGAAGAATAATGCATCCATCAGACTGCCTTTAAGCAAAAATGTAGGGCATCTTCTTGATTAATGACTAAGGTGGGAAGTCCCAGCACATGTCATCGTGTCACCCATGAACAGGTAGTCCTGAGCAAACCATGGAGGGAAAAAACAGTAAACAATGGTCCTCCATGGTGTTTGCTTCAGTTCCTACCTCCAGGTTCCTGGCTTGGCTTTTCTGATGATGGAATGTAACCATGCCTTCTCCAAGTTGCTTTTGGCTATGGAGTTAATCACAGCAGTAAAAACCTAATAAGGACAGAAATTGTAATCAGAAAACAATATGTTGTTATCTATACAGTAGAGCTACTATGCGGTAGCACACCATAGATTTAGTTCTTCTACCTACCTCGCTCTATCTTAGTTCTCATTAACCCACCTTTCCCCATCATTCACCATCCCTATTGTCCCTGGTCTCTAATAACTACAATTTAAATTTTTTTCTTTCATATACTGCATCCCAACTATAGTTTTTCCTTCCTCTATTCCTCCCAGTCTTTCCCCATCCTCTCTTCCCCAGATCTACCCCTCCTCCATTTCTCTTTTTTTAAAAAAAGAGCAGGTCTTCCAGGCACATCCAACAAACATGGCATAACAAGATAAAAAAGACTAGGCAAAACGCCTCATATCAAGGCTGGACAAAGCATTTTAATTTACATAAAATCAACTTTTAAAAAATATCCATTTATTTTATGTTGATATGTGTGCCTGAGTATGTGTTCTAAGCCCAAAGTAAATAGAAGAAACATTGGATCCCCTGGAATGAAGTTGCAGAAGGTTGTGAGCTGCCATGTAGGTACTGGGAATTGAACCTAGGTCCTCTGTAAGGGTAGCAAGTGCTCTTTAACCACAGCCATCTCTCCAGCCCCAAGATGAACTTTCACAGATTCCATATATGGGAGAGTTTACAAGATAATGATACTTGACTTCTCTATTTGTCTTATTTCACTTAAGAATGATCCCCATTTATATTTATGATGACATAAATAATAGAATCCCATTTTATTTATTTGATAGTATCCATTGCGTGTATGTGTCCCATTTTTATCTATTCATCAGCTGAAGGATGATTATGATGTTCCCATTTCTTTGTTTTCAATTACATTGAATGAACATGGTCATGCAGGTATGTCTTTGGTAAACTAATTTGATTAACTAATCTGATTTCCTTTGCATATATCTCTAGTAAAGGAATTGTTGGGTCTATTGTTGTTCTGATTTTAGTTTATAATGGAACCTCCTTACTGTTTTTTTTCTAAAGTTTATACTCATTTTATATTTCAATAGTTTGCAAAGGTTCTTCTTTTTCTTTGCTAGCATCTCTTATCTTTAGCTGTTTTGATGATAGTCTTTTCACAGAGGTGAAGTGATGTTTTATTGTGGCTTTTTCAGTTTTCTCATGATGAGTGATGTGGAACATGTATTCATGTACCTATTGGGCATTTTTCTGTATCCTTTTGAGAAATGTCTGTTTTATCTCCTGCTTTTTAAAAAACTGGTTTATTTGGCAAGTCCCTAATGAATTACTAGAGTTCCTTGCGTAATTTGTTAACCGTTTTTTTGCTGGATATATACTTTGCAAATATTTTCTCTCATTCTGTAGTGGGCAAGTATTTTAATTGTCAACTTGACACAATTTATTATCACCTTGGAAGAGACTGTCAATGAGCCTGGGTCAAGTTATCTATGAGTGTGTCTACAGGGAGTTATCATGATTGCCTTAACTGATGTCTGGAGACACAACCTGAATTTGGATATCAACATTCTTCAGTTTGGGGCCTTGGAAATACCTCAACTGAGGCTCCTTCTTCTGATGACTCTAGCTTGTATCAAATTGTCACATAAAACCAGACAGTATAAACAATACTTTGTCAACTTGACACACAAGCACATCATTATTAAGCTACAACCCTTCCTTTCTTATTCATCCCCAAGATCTCACATTAAAATCATAAGTAATTTTAAAAGTCCCACAGTCTTTACCAATGCAAACACATTCAAATTTCAATCTCTTTAAAATATCCAATCTCTTTTAAAAGTTCAAATCTTTCAGCTGTGGACTTCTTTAAAAATCAAAATTAAATGCCTTCTTGAAGAGTAAAGAACCAAGCACAATCAACACCAAAGAAGCAAAACCAAACTCCAATAGTATAAAGAACTCAATGTCTAATATCTTGGATTCACTAATGATCTCCTGGGCTCCTGCAAAAGGGTTTGCCTCACTTCTCCAGCTCTGCCCTCTGCAGAGCACATAGCTTGTCTTCTAGGCTTCAGCTGGCTCCACTCCACTGCTGTTACTCTTCTTGGTGATCTTCCCATGCTACTGGCATCTCCAATATGTTGGGGTCCCTTGTTGCAAGTAGGCCACACTTTGACCAATGACCTCTCTTAGGCTCTCTTCATGGTGTCAAGTTCCAACTTCTTTGTATGACCCTTCAGTCCTGGGCCTTCAACTGCCACTGAGGCTGCACCTTCACCAATGGCCTCTCACAATGTCAAGCTTCAGCTGTTCTCCACGAGCCCTTCATGCCTTCAAACCAGTATCACCCAAGTGACACTTACACATTACCAAGTCCAGCTGCTAGCACAAGGTACGTACAACCTTGGCTGCCCCTGAAATAATATCTTCTCTTTGCTCTCACAAAACACTTCCCAGAAGATTTTACCTTAGTAATTCTGGTCTCTTATTAACCACTGCTAATTTCTTAGCTCCAGCTGACCAGCAACAAGCAGTCCAGCAAAGCAAAATTTTGCTTTAGTAGTTAATGTTATCTTGTTAATCACAACTTGATGGTGGAAGTTACAAAATAATCCCACACTAGCTCAGAATTACATATAATAAAGGGTTATTGGTTTAAGGGAGACTTACAGATCACTGTCCTAGATCATCATCCTCTGCATGAACGGGGAGCAGGAACAGTCTAGCAGCAGGAAGCAAAAGAACATGTGCAGGCTTTACAACTACATTTATAGTATAAGAGACCATGCCCAAGTGGGCTGGTATCTTAAAGGCTATTGGCTGAAGGAACAGAAGGAGCTCCCACAGCAACAGCTAACTTTTCAGTCCCATCTAACCAGAACCACAGTGTTGCTTTAGTAGTTCTGATATCTTGTTAATCACAGCTGGTTCTTCAGCACAGCTAACCAGAAACACAGAATCTTAATTCAAAATAACAAATGGCTCTGATAGCCTTTAAACTTTCCTCTGTAACATCCATCCTTTGCACTTCTCTCAATATTTTTATCTTCCAAGCTCACAGAGAACATCCGACAGAGCTTTCAAAACTCAATGGTTCTTCTACATCAAAGTTTCAAAGTCCATTCATAGTCTTCCCCAAAACAAATCAGGTCTGTCACAGCAATACCCTACTACACTCATATCAATTTGTCTTAGTTAGGTTTTCAATTGCTGCAATGAAACACTGGGACCAAAAGGCAAGTTCGGAAGGACAGGGTTTACTAGGCTTACACTTCAGCATTGGTGTTCATCACTGAAGGAAGTGAGGACAGGAACTCAAACAAGGCAGGATCCAGAAATCAGGAGCTTATGCAAAGACAATGGAGGGAAGCTGTTTACTGGCTTGCTCTCCATGGCTTGCTCAGCCTTCTTTCTTATAGACTGCAGGACCTCCTGCCCAAGCATAGCACCACTCACCATGGGCTGGGGACTGGGCCCTCCCCCATTGATCACTAAAAAAGAAAATGCCTTAGAGCTAGATCTCATTGAGGCATTTCCTCAACTGAGGCACCTTCCTCTCTGATGACTCCAGCTTGTGCCAAGTTGACACACAAAACCAGCCAGTACAAGTAAAGAAAACTAGCTGAATATTAAGCATGCATGCATTCATTTATCTCTGCTCCGGACTGTGATGTACGTGGGTACTTCATATTCTTGCCTTGACTTCCCCACAAGAAAGAACTGTAACCTAGAATTGCAAGTCCTTTCTCACTGAAATTCCCTTTTGTCCAGCTATCTTATCACAGCAACACAAGTTAAATTAGGAATTCAGGTTGTCTTTTCATTCTGTTCCCTTTGTCATGCTGAAACTTCCTAGTTTGTTTAATCTTGCTTTTGTTTCCTATACTTTGAGGGTCTTATCAAAAAAAAATCCTTTAAATTTCTTCCCCAAATCCTTGCCATTCCAAATGTCTCAAAACATTTTCAATATTTTTTCTAATAATAATCTCAATAGTTTCAGATCTTACCTTTAAATCATTAGTACATTTTTAGTTGAGATTTATCTGGTGAGACATAAAGATACTGTTTTATTTTTCTTTATATGGCCAGGGAGTTTACCCAACACTCCTGAAAGGACTACCCTTTCTCCAACATATAGGTCAGCACCTCTACTAAAACCAAGTTGGCTACAAAAGCATTGATATCTAGACTCTATTCTGTCTCACTGGTCTATTTGTCTAAATTACATCAGCCCCACGATGATTTGAATACTGCAAGACTAGGAACAAAACTGCAGGACTCAAAAAAACCCACACCAACCCTGAGCTAATTCATAGATATGAAAGTGATATGCCTTGAACACGCCAAAGGTGTTTAAGCCCAAGGAAAATGTGTAATATGAAACTTGAACACCCTGATGTGAGAAGTAGCTGTATTAGCTTTCTACAAATACTACTGAAAATGCAGCAGCAGCTTAAAACAGGTAACAGAAGGCATGGCGAGAAAAGACAGCAGAAACAGAGGTTGAAGTAATGCCTTTAAAACCTTAGGAAGGGCATCAGGAGGCAAAGAATACAAGTAGTCATTAGAAGTTTCAAAAAGCAATATGTATATACAGTTTTCCCTCAAGACCCCCAGAAAAGACACAGCTGCAATACCACCTTGTGTTCAGCTTTTAAGATCTGTGTGAGATTTCTGCTACAAATGATAAATCTGTGTTGTTCAAAGCCACTGAATTTGTGGCAATTTATTTAAATTTGGTAGGAAATGAACACAAGCAGAATTTATTTTCTTGCTATTTTGTCTTTTGAAATCCACCTATATTCCCTGGAATCCAGTACCTTCCTCCATTTTTAAAGTCAACAACATTGAGTCTCTTGCCAGTCCCTTGTCCATCTTGCCATCTTTTCATAGGTTCAACTAGAAAATTTTTTTCTGAACCTAAGAACTAATATTAATTGGTCCCACCCAGATAATCAGTATAACATCCTATATTAAGCTCTTTGACTATTTCTACATATGCAATATCTCTTTTGACATGAAAAGTAATTTATTCACAGGCTTCTGAGACTAAGACATGAGCTTCTTCCAGGGGCCATTATTCTCCATACGAGAGAAGTTTCAGACTTTACATATTCCATTAATGTAACAAAAAGGAGATGCTTGTTCATTCCTGGCTACCCAGTCCCAAAATAATCACACAGAACCATATTCATTAAAACACTGTTTGGCCCATTAGCTCTAACTTCTTATTAGCTAACTCTTACATCTTAATTTAACCCATTTATATTAATCTGTGTATTGCCATGTGGCAGTGGCTTACCGGGTATAATTCCCAGTATCTGTCTCTGGTTGCTCCATGGCATCTCTCTGACTCCACCCTTCTTTCTCCCAGCATTCTGCCTAGCTAAGTTCTGTCCTATCAAAAGGCCAAGGCAGTATCTTTATTAACCAATGAAAGCAATACACAGACAGAAGGACCTCCTACACCACATTAACTCTCTAGAAATGTTTCTTTAGGTGGAAAAGGCTTTCATAAGGCCTAGACAGATGACTCAGTGGTTAAGAATGCCTAGTGACCTGAATGACTTAAACATGACAGTGCAGGCCTCTAATCCCAACCCTTAGAAGGCAGAAATCAGGGGATCTATGAGTCAGAGACCAACCTACACAGCAATGTTCCAGGCCAATCAAGGCTACATAGTCAAACACTTTCTCCAGACCTCCCAAAAAATGAATGTGTAAAACTCTTATAGAAGATCCAAGTTCACTTCTTAGCACCCATGTCTTGTGTCTCACAACTGCTTGTAACCTAGTTCTATTGTAACTGATGCCTCTTCTGGTCTCTAAGGGTGCTGCACTCACCCACAAAAACACATCACAGAAACACACACATACACATCCTTCTTAAATTTTAAAAATAATTTTAAAAATGCTTTCAACTTAATTAGTCCCATCCTGACCATCAGACTCTACAAACTACAAATCCCTCCCCATCCAAAAACTTACCTCCCCCCCCAACCTCAGTGGAACTCTGAAACACAGCCTGCTGCCACATAGAGAGGACCAAGAGGTGAGTGACCAGCCACCTGGCAGGATGCCTCACTCTCTAGGAACCCCATACTGGGTCAAAACCCTGGACTCCTCCCCCACCTGCCTTGGCTTCTCTAGCCAGCCAACAGAAGAGTTTCCTGCAGGTAGGCTGCTCCATTACCCACATCCCTACCACTGGACCCTGCAAGCTACAAGTCCCATCCCACCCTCAAACTTGCATATCCCCCAGACAAGCACTGTGGAACTCTGAAACACAGTCTGCTATTACAAAGAAAGGACCAAGAGGTGAATGACAAGTCACCCAAAAGGACATCCCACTCTCTAGGCCCTTGTACTGGGGCAAAACACTGGGCCCTTCTCCCACTTGCCTCAGCTTCTATAGTCAGGCAGCAGGTGAGTTTCCTGCAGGTATACTGCTCCAAACCCCTTGAGACACAGTGACAATACAGATCAGACCAAGAACAGTTTCCAAGACTCAGACAGCCACTACAAGAATTGGACCAAGATGTGAAGACACTGCTGGCATCAATTGAAGGAAGAGATGGGTAGGCACTGATGCAAGAATTTATCCAACAACCTAAAAAGAAAATATACACCAGAACCCAGTAGTCATACAACAGGAAGACTTGATTATTTTAACCCAGAAGAAGTAGAAGAAAACAATTTTAAACATAACTTTATGAGGATGATGGAGACTTTTAAAGAGGAAATGAAAAGCTCCCTTAAAAAATGGAGGGAAAAACCAAACAAAAATTTGAAGAAATTAATAAATCTCTCAAAGAAAACCAAGAAAAAAATAACCAAACAGGGAAGAAAACAATTTAAGACTTGAATTCTGAAACAGAAGCAATAAAGAAAACACAAACCGAGGGAATTCTAGATATGGAAAATCAGGGTAAACAAACAGGAACTACAGAGGCAATAATAATCAACAGAATACAAGAAATGGAAGAGAGAATCTCAGGGGTTGAAGATACCAGAAAGAAAATATATTCGTTGGTCAAAGAAAACATTAAATCCAACAAATTCTTCAGACAAAATATCCAGGAAATCTGGGACACCATGAAAAGAC
Organism: Alexandromys fortis; assembly: GCF_014885135.2. Classification (NCBI taxonomy): domain Eukaryota; kingdom Metazoa; phylum Chordata; class Mammalia; order Rodentia; family Cricetidae; genus Alexandromys; species Alexandromys fortis. The sequence goes on from NW_026068348.1 coordinate 282,629, forward strand.
CAAATCTAAGCATAACAGGGATAGAAGGAGACCTCCAGTTCAAAGGCACAAAAAATATATTCAACAAAATCATAGAAGAAAACTTTCCTAACCTAAAGAAGAACATCCCCATGGAGGCAAAAGAATCTAGTAGAACACCAAATAGACTGGATAAAAAAAAAAAGTCCCCTCACCATATAATAATCAAAATGCAAAACATACAGAACAAAGAAAGAATATTAAGAGCTGCAAAGGAAAAAGGTCAAGTAACATAAAGGCAGACCTATCAGAATTACACCTGACTCCTCAATGGAAACCATGAAAGCCAGAAGGTCCTGGGTAGATGTGCTTCAGACATTAAGAGACCACTGATGCAAACCCAGACTACTATACCCAGCAAAGCTTTCATTTACTATTGATGGAGAAAACAAGATATTCCATGACAAAAACAGATTTAAATAATACCAATCCACAATCCAGCCCTACAGAAAGTACTAGAAAGAAAACCCCAACCCAAGGAAGCTAACTGCACCCACAAAAACATAGCCAACAGATAACCTCTCAGCAACAAAATGCAAACAAGGTAAATACACACAGCAACACTGAAAAATAACAGTAATTAGCAATCACTGGCCATTAATATCTCTTAATATCAATTAACTCAATTCACGTTTAAAAGGACACAGGCTAAGAGAATGGGTACAAAAGCAGGATACAGCCTTCTGCTGTATACAAGAAACATACCTCAACCTCAAAGACAGACATTACCTCAGAGTAAACAGTTGGGAAAAGTTTTTCCAATCAAATGGACCTAAGAAACAAGCAGGTGTAGCTGTCCTAATATCTAAGAAAATAGACTTATAATTAAAATTAATCAAAAGAGATGAAGAGAGACCCTTTATACTCATAATAGGAACACTCAATCAAAATGAAGTCTCAATCTGAAATATCTATGCTACAAATACAAAAGCATCCACATATGTGAAAGAAACATTACTAAAGCTTAAATCATACAGCAAACCCCACACACTAATAGTAGGAGACTTCAACACCTGACTCTCCCCAAAGGACAGGTCAACCAGACAGAAACCTAACAGAGAAATGAGAGAACTAACATATATCATGGCTCAAATAGAATTATCAGACATCTACAGTACACTCAACCCAAACACAAAAGATTCTACCTTCTTCTCAGCACTTCATGGAACTTTCTCTAAAACTGACCACTGACCACATACTCAGTAACAAAGCAAACCTCAACAGGAAGAAAAAAATTAGAGTAACCCCCTGTATCTTACCAGATCACCATGGTTTAAAATTAGAATTCAACAACAGTAATGTCAGAAAGCCCACAAACACATGTAAATTAAATAGTGCTCTGTTGACTCCTGGGCAAGGAAGAAATAAAGAAATTAAAGACTTCCAAGAAGGCACATCATTTCCAAACAAACCTATGTGACACTATGAAAGGAGTGCTAAGTGGAAAGTTCATAGCACTAAGTGCCTACATTAAATAAGTGGAGAAAGCTCACACCTGAAAGTTTTAGAACAAAAAGAAGAAGACTTACCCAGGAGGAGTAGAGGACAGGAAATAATCAAATTGAGGACTGAAATCAATAAAATACAAAGAAACAATTCAAAGAATCAATGAAACGAAGAGCTGGTTCTTTGAGAAAATCAACAAGATAGACAAACCCTTATCCAAACTAATCAAAAATCAGAGAGAGAACATTCAAATTAACAAAATCAGAAAGGAAAAGTGGGCCATAACAACATGTAGGAAGCCACTTGTTTGTTCCTGCCTGCACAACCCTGAAATAACCTGTATTAATTAAATCACTGTTTGGCCTCTAGCTTTTTATTGGCTAACTCTTACATCTTAATTTAACCCATTTCTATTCATCTGTGTATCCCCATGAGGTTCTGGCTTACTGGGGAAAGTTCCAGCATCTGTCTACGCCATGGCTACGTGGCTTCTCCTGACTGCCTTCTTTCTTCCAGCATTCAGTTTAGTTTTCCCTGCCTAGCTCTACTCTGCCATATCAGGCCAAATCGGTTTCTTTATTAACCAATGGTATTCACAGCATACAGAGGGGAATCACACATTATCAATAGACACTGAGGAAATCCAAAGAATCGTTAGGTCATACTACAGTAATGAGGAACAGCTTGGTATGGGCACAAAAACAGAGAAGTTGACCAATGGAATCAAACCAAAGACCTGGATATTAATCCACACACCTATGAGCACCTGCTTTTTGACAAAGAAACTAAAAATATGCAATGGAAATAGACAAGATAGCCTGACAAATTTGGAAACATAGGGGTGGAGGAAAGAAGGGAGGGTGGAAGAAAAAGAGGAGGAGAGAAGAGGAAGTACAAGAAGAACTTGAGGAAATAGTATAGTCAAGATAGAAGGACAGAGATTAAAGCAAGGAAAGAGATATCTTGATTGAGGGAGCCATTATGGGGCTAGCAAGAAACCTGCCTGGCTCTAGAGAAATTCCCAGGAATCCACAAGCTAAGACCCTAAGCAATAGAAGAGAAGGTGCCCAAACTGGCATTGCCCTGTAGTCAGACTAATGGATATCTTAAATATCACCATAGAACCTTCATCCAGGAACTGATGGAAACAGAGGCAGAGACCTGTAGTGGAGCACTGGGCTGAGATCCCAAAGTCCAGTTTAAGAGTGAGAGGAGTGAGGATATGAGCAAAAGGATCAAGACCATGATGGGGACACCCATTGAAACAGTTTACCTGAACTAATGGGAGCTCACCAACTCTGGCCAGACAGGAAAAGAAACAGCATAGGTCCAAGCTAGACCCTCTAGATGTGGGTGACAGTTGTATGGCTGGGGCAGACTGCAGGGCCACTGGCAGTGACACCAGGATTTATCTCTACTGCTGTACTGGATTATTTGGAACCTATTCTTTTTGGACGGATACCTTGCTTAGCCTAAATATAAATAAATATGTTTATTTATTTATATTAAATATAAATATAAATATAAATAAAAGGGCCTTGGACCTTTCCCAAAACAATGTGCCTGGGAGGAGTGGATGAAGGTTTGGGGTGGGAGGGGTAGGCTTGAGGGAATGGAAGGAACAGAGGGAGTGGAAACTGAGATTAGTATGTAAAATGAAAAGAAATTGTTTTCTTTTAAAAAAAAATTTTAAAAATAAAATAAAAATGCTTTTGTCTCTTTGGCCAATGTTTATATATTTATAATTATGAAAACATTGCTAAAATTGAAACTCAGCAATTGCACCCCATACTATGGTTGTAGTTTATAAAAGACTTTATAATGCCATAAAACTACCCTATACTCCCTTAAAATACACCATGGAGGAATGGTGATTTTTAGGTTATTATTTTGAGAAAGTGCAGCCTGGAACAGAGTTCTTTGAAAATCTTCTCTATTGTAATATGAATTTGCATCTATAAAGAAGTTTTTGTTAGTGCTGATGTCTGTACCAGAAAAAGAGCTGTTCAGAGACAACTTACACCATTTAACAAAGCAACCTTTATTCATCCTATTTCACCATCCATCTTGCCATACTGTGTCTTCTGCACCACCACACTCAGAATGCTGTAAAAGTTTCAATCATCTGGCCAGTCATTGAGTTTCATACTTTGTGACATTCCTACACACAAGCACATAATTAAAATTGTTTTTGCATATCCCTTATAGCCAATCCATAGATTAAACAAAGAACTTCTGCAGGTACCACGGGTAGAAGGGTGCAATCATACTCTCTCTTGTATCTCAGATCTGTTCTCTGCTAAATGTTGGGTGAATCTGAAAGCACACCATAACACTGTAACCCATAAAGGCTATATAAAAATAAGGATTGTAGAGGAATCACAGTAACTTTCCTATACAGCCCTCAAGCTGAACCAAGTGTTGCTGGAAGCCTCCAAGAGTCCTGATGGGCTTGCTAACTGACCTCTTGTTTATACTTTTCTGGGCCACTTCCTTGATATTGTTAAATAAATGCTGGCTAGCAAATTCCTATGACCCAGATATTTTGTAGTATGATGCCATCCATATCTGTGCCACATTCTAAAGCTGAACACATTGGTTCCACCAAAGAGATTCTATAACCCCTTCAGCTCCTATTGAGGTGAGGCCATAGTGGACTCATTTACATGAGCTGATTTCTCTATTTTCTGTCATGTTTGTCCACCTGACCACAATAGCTAAAGCATGAAAGACTGGGGAAAAAAATGATGATTTGAACTTTGTTCGAGATTCTGTTCTCTTCAGACTATTACCAAATCAGCAGTCAAGACTGGAAAAGATATACCAATGTAATTAGAAATACATAGCTTGCACTTGCTGCCCAGATTTCTAGTGAAAAATGTCAAAAATCAGTGATGAATGTGTCCTATGCAAAGTGAAAGGTCCGTCAACTTAGAATGGTCAGGCACCATGACTTTGCTCCCCGTTATACCATTTCATTGAGGGAGAGGACCTGCTCCAGCAGCATTCTAAAAGCTATGCTTCACTGTTTGTGAGATTCTCAGTATCCCATAGCTACATACTTCAGTCTTCTATTGATTGCTGAATCATTAAGGCAGTTTGAAGCCTAATCATGGCATATGATCTCTTGTGTCTCACAGGTCCTTTATAAGGACGGGTCTTTCTTGCTGCTGCCTACAGGGCTTCAATATATAAAGTAATGGCAGAAGTCCTGACCAGTGGACAGAACTGAACTATCCTCTCTCTCTGTCTTATTTTTCTGAACTAATTATCCATGCTCCAAAGCCTTTCTGACATTTTCCCTCCTTCTCCTCTTCTCCCTCCCTCCCCTTATCTTTTCCTTCTGCCAGGCCCCTTCCCAAGTTACTAGACCTTTGTAAATAGACTCTGTGGATTGTTCCTATTAGCTAACCAGATGCACTCCGATTTGTTTGAATGTCAGTTAGGCTCAAGTGAGACACCAGCTAAAATTACGTTTACATGCAATCACAGGTAGTTACAGTCATATAGTAGACATGCTTCATGAGTTAAAAATAAAATCCTTACATCCTGAAAACTTAGAAGAAATGCAAAGAGAGTAGCTGGTGAGTGGTGAGTATATATATATATATATATATTCAAAGTCAGTGTGGAGAAGCATGAGTTGGAGCTTTGGGAAGAACTGATTAACTGAGATCCTGCTCCACAGCAGCAAAGATGTGGAAAGAAAATCTGTTCCTGTCACTAAACAGAACAACAGCTGACCGGTTTGACTAAAATTTTCAGTATGAATGGCTTAGAAAGGATGCTTCAGCCACACAGAGAAAACGCTCTGTCAAAGAAACATCCAAAATCTCAATTTCATGGTCTGTGGAAAGAACTACGCGTACATGCAAATGTATGAATGCCTTCCAGATCAAATATGAATCTTAAAATTGGCATGCTCTTCTGCCCCTGGTAAACCCTGCGTATTCTTAGGCTGGAAAACTGTTACAAATGAGTACAGAAGGAAAGGCAAACACAAATATCATTTCTGAATTCTCCTGGAGCTGCCCAGTTTCTGTATTTCTTCTTGGGGTATTACCTCAACTACTCTTCCTAGAGGACCAAGAAAAAGAATCATTGAATCACAAGTGTCATGATGAGATGTGGACGGGGACTGCTTAACCACTGCAATCTAGTCCTTGGGATGAGGAGTGTCCTGACTGAGCTAAAGCTAGAAATGTGCTCTGGCTGGGTACTAGTTCTTACCCACACTGACTCTTTAATCCTGAGATCATTTCTCTTGAGAAGAAGACAGAAATCCCAAACATTTTGTTTTATTTAATATCATGGCCCAGAAGGGCCCAATTGTGTTGATTCCATTACGCCGTGTTGAAGGCTTTGGCTGCACTGCAGTGATTAATGAATGCTGTGTGCTGCTTATAACAGAAATCGGAAAAACCAGGAGTAGAGCACATGGTGGCAAGTCTTCTGTTATTGGAAATGAAGTAGAAAGGCATTTGTCCTACTTTGATTGGAGAACCAGGTGTCAATTTACCTGTAGTGGTGGCAATAACTAGCTGCTTCCTTCCAGCAGTTGGTCTGTGCCTTAGTAAAGTCTCTCAAGCCCTCATGTGGGTAAAAGCTTGATTCTTTTTGCTCTTCAAAGCTGGCAATGAACTTTGCACGTGAAAGTGTTCTACTACTGAACTAAACTCCAGCTCCAGTTGTGGTTCTTCCTAACAAACTAGTGTAACTATCCCTCTTTAAAGGACAGTCTTCCTCTATGAAATATATTTGCCCCTATTTTTCTAGAATATTGCATATATAATGTACTCTCTATGACCTTGATGATTATCATTAATACTTCATCAAATCTTCTCAACACACCTCAGTTTTGCTTAGACTCCTAAATTACAAAAACTGAATCCGTCATCTATTGTGTTGTTTTCCCACATCTTTCAGTATCAGTTGTGCAGTTGTCTAGCATGTAGAGTACCCTGGATATGGCTAAATAATTGTGAAGTCATAGATGACTCTCTTGCTCTTTGAAAACACATTACATTTTCAATAACTAGAAGAATAATGTGAATCAAAAATATCAGAAATGTAAGAAATATTGAACTCATTTGTGTACTAAATGTCCTTGTCTCCTACTTAGCAGGTTGAAATCTCTTAGTAACAACTGACTACATATATTCATATATATGAAAAAATATATGTATGATGAATAAACCAAAATACTTTTTAATCAAAAAGTCCCATTTTAAAAACTGAAGGAAAACTGTGGTCAGAACAGTAGTCAGTGAGACATTATTTATTAGCTGTTTTCTGTTTTAAAAATGACAGCAAAGAAACATATAAAGAAACTATTCAAGGCAAGATATCAGTACTTGAATAAAGACAGAACTACATTTCCATTGGTAGAGTTCTTTCTACGGCTATTTACAAGATTTATGCTGTGCAATATTTGTTAAACTATATAAAGATGTGTGCTGTAGATAATCCTGTTGTACATTGTAAAGATTTGTTAGTATGTAGGCAGAGACTGCTTTTTCTTTTCCCAGACACTCAGACCCAAATAATTACACAGAAACTATATTAATTACAACACTGTTTTGCCTATTAACTCCAGATTCTTATTAACTAACTCTTACATCTTAAATGAACCCATTTCTATTAATCTGTATATTGGCACAAGGCTGTGACTTACTGGTAAGGATCCAGCATCGGTCTCCTTCAGCGCTATGTGGTGATATGGTGTCTCTTTGACTCTGCCTACTCTATTTGTCTATCTCTGCTCTGATTTCCTGCCTGGCTTTACTCTGCTAAACCATTGGCCAAAGAAGCTTCTCTATTAACCAACCGTAATAAAACATATCCACAGCATACAGAGGAAATCCCACATCACACTTGAATTGGTTTAATAAAATGCTGATTGGCCAGTAGCCATGGAGGACACATAGGTGGAGCTATCAAACTAAGGATGGTTGAAATGAAAAGGACAGAGTAAGGAGATACTGGCCAGATGCAGAGAGCAAGATGGGCGTGCCATACTGAGAAAAGGTACCACAACATGGCAGAGTGTAAATAATGATGATGGGTTAACTTAAAATGTAAAAGCAGTAAATAATAATTCTGAGCTATTTGGTTGAGCATTTAAAAGTAATATTAAGCCTCTGTGTGATAATTTGGGAAGTTACTGCTGGATATTTAAGACCGAGCGTTTCTGAAACAAGAAATTTCTGACTCCAGATGTGTTGTTGTTTTACCTTGCCTGCTTAAGATTTAAGATTGTTCTAATAAAAAACTGAATAGCAAATAGCAAGGGAGGAGGTATATGCAGGGAGAGTAAGTAGGAGGCAGAATTTAGGCCCAATGGAGAAAAAGAGATGATAGAAAGACATCAGGGGCTAGAGAGACAGACATAGAGGAAGCAGGAAAGTAGGACATACAGAATTATAGAAAGATAAAAAACCCCAAGGCAAAATGTAGATGTATAGAAACAGATTTTATTAAATTAAATTAAAAGAGCCAGTGGGACAACCCTAAGATAAGGTCAAACATTCATGATTAATAATAAGTCTCCATGTCTTTATTTGGGAGCTAGTTGGCAACACAAAGTAAATGCCAACTACAGAGTAATTTTTGTATGAGAACATGGCTAGCATTCACTTTAGACATTGGCTTCTGATACTATGACATAAAATAATTAAATGTGCACTGTTTATGAGAGATTTTAGAGAGTATAGACATTACATCAATGATTTTTTTTTCAGAAAAAAGACAATGCATGTAAAGTAGATAGAGAAATGCTTCACACCAGGAAGATGAACTTGAACACCACAAAACTTGGAAGTGTTTCTTCTGTATATAAATGCGTTATTGATGATCCACCTTATTATTTTGACTTTTCTCAAGTAAAACATCAGCATGCTCATGTGCCATGAAAGAAATGCACATATATAACTGACTCTCCACAATCTCTTCTGCACTTCTGTGCTAAACACTGGATGAAAATTTTTGGAGATTGAAAAATGAGGGTGAGCAAAAATATGGATAAAATACTTTCAGGGGGCTGGGCGGTGGTGGCGCACGCCTTTAATCCCAGCACTCGGGAGGCAGAGGCAGGCGGATCTCTGTGAGTTCGAGACCAGCCTGGTCTACAAGAGCTAGTGCCAGGACAGGCTCCAAAGCTACAGAGAAACCCTGTCCCGAAAAACCAAAAAAAAAAAAAAAAAATACTTTCAGGGAAATTCTGCACCATATGATTAACAGAGTTGAAGGCAAAATTGACTATTTCCTAATGGAAACATGAAGTAGGTCACATGGAATTATCTAGAAGTTGCTATTTATTTTCATTGTTGCCATGATAAATACCATAACTGAAAGCAATTTAGGAGCAAAGGTTTTATTTCATCTTATGTTTTACAATACATTATTGAGGGAAGCCAAAGCAAAAATATGAGTCAGTAGCTTGAAACAGAAACCTCAGTGGATCACTGCTCACTGGCTTGTTCTCCTGCTTATTTTCAGTTACCTTTCTTACATGACGTGGGTCCACAGTACCGTCCTACACCAATTAGCAGTGGAGAAAATGCCCCACAGACATACCTACAGGCCAATCTGATGGAAGCAACTCCATCATTAAGACTTTATGTACACAGATGAGTCAAGATGATAGCCAATATTAGCCATCATAGTTGCCTTGAAACTATTATTGAAGACATATGTTTTATAAAATCATTTAATATTTCTGAATTAGTAACTATCTTACAAAATGAATAGACTGCTTTTGGGTGTTGCTGTGGTAGTATTTTTTAATTGTTGTAAATAAGATGATTATGTTACATCATACTTTGAAAAAAAGGAATAGATTTTAGCCTTTCAGTAAAGACAATACAATGATCATGAAGTTCCAAGGGGAAAACAGCAATCTTGCCAAGAGCACACATACAGAGGTAACATGCCAAGTAGCTCTGAAACTTTTTTTGTTTTGTTTTCAGAGAGTTGTAAATTTTGGCAGACATGTGTTTTCAGGCCCTGATAATAAGCAAATGAACATGTTTAACCTCTAGGCCAGAAGAGCTGTATGGAAGAGTCATGTCAGATTTTGTCACATCGAAAGGAAGCTACACAAAATGTCAGTACCAACTAGGATGGTATCCATCAACTATTAGATTTACTAGCTTCTAGAAAATGCACTGCCATCCAATTAAATGCCTTTCTTAAAGGAAAGGGGATATGATAATTCTGTTTCAGTGAATTATGACTTTTGGAAAGAACATTTCATGAAATGCAAAATTATCAAGTTAAGAAAGACTTACTGAGCTAATATATATCAAGCTGTTCAATTTTTATGTGAGTAATAGTTTCAGACAAAAAAGAAGTGAAGGAATTTTCTCAAGGAGCATCCACAGGGAAGCAAAAACATCGCTAGCCACTGCTAAATCTGAACACTGTTCAAACCACGCTTCCTGCATACATTTCCAAGTTTATGTCCAATTACCTCAGAGTTCTTATAGTACAAAGTACTCACTCGCATTTCCACTCAGGGCATTTCATGAAAAAAGTAGACTTCTAGAGATAAATGCAAGAGCTAGGTCAATGCACTAGATACTGACAAAGAAAGAAGGATTTATTGTGATTTCAAGTCTGAGAGGATACAGTCCATCATGGACTTGTGACCACAAAATAAATGCTGGTAGTCAACCTGCTTTCTTCTTTTCCCTTTTTTATTCAGTCTGAGATCTTACATGTGCTACTATGTTTAGGGCGGGTCTTCCCTTCTTAGTTAAACTTACCTGGAAACACCCTTACAGACAGACCCAATGATGTGTTTCCATAATGCTCAAATCCATTCAAGCTGACAAAGTTTGACTATTGCAGTCAATTGAGGGTGATTTGTATTTGCTCATAATCAAAATCCAAATTAACCCCAATGACAAAGAAGTGTTCTTCCACTTTCAACATCTGGCTATTTATCATCCCCCTTTTGACTTGCATAAAACACAATTTTCTCAGTAGCAGAATTCCTATTTAAAGACCCAAAAAGGGACTGGAAAGATGGCTTAGCACTTAAGAGTACAAACTTGCAAAGGGCCTAAATTCAGTTCTTAGTACCCACACCAAGTGGCTCTCAATCCCCCATTACCCTAGAGGATCTGACACCTCTGGTCTCCAAGAACACCTGCACTTTAAGCACACATATCCATACACAAACATACACATATACATAATTTAAAATTAAATAAAACCTTAAAAACATAAATAAAAGTCCAGAAACAAAGGAATTTCATTTTCTAATTTCATTATGAAAGAATGCTTCCACTCCTAATATTTTAAATCCACATGTTCCATTCTACTTTTTAAAATGTTTTACATTTGTATGATATGTGTGTGTGTGTGTGTGTGTGTGTGTGTGTGTGTGTGTGTGTGCGTGCGTGCATTGCCACAGTATGATCAATGGAGATCAGACAACAGCTTGAAGAAATTGATTTTCTCCTTCCACAGTGTGGATCCCAGAAGTCCAATTCAGGACATTAGTTTGGCAGCAAGCTCCTTTACCTAATAAGCCAACTTTCTGGCCCTTCTATTCTCTTTTTATTTTGCATTCACTATTTCTACACTCGTGGTTGAAGGGAGAGAGAGTATTGTAATAGGAAGAACTACTGTTACATTCTGCTACTCATTATCTGTACAACTCTGAGGAAAACAATTTTGCTGTTTTAACTTTTTCAGGTGTAAAAGCCCGCCCCCCAAAAAACTAATGTAAGATCAGGAGGCAAAAGTACTTGACAAGAAGCAGGTGTTGAATATATATGAGTTGAATATAAATGTATGGGAAATGCTTTCTTTTCTGGTACCAATGTGGAATAGATTCATGGAAAACAAAACAAAAACAGAAAATGCTTTTTCAGACTTCTGTGTGATTTTAAAGGAATGCAAGAGCATTAGGGTGGCTTTTTGTGATGCAGCTCTCTTTGAGTCATTTCTGCTCCTGTAACAAGTAACCCTACCACACTCCTGGGAATAACCCCAACGAAATTCAGTGGTTCACCAAGTTGTATTTTTGTGCTATCTTTACTTTGGTCTGTCCTTGGTTCCCTATCTGGGGTGATTTGGAGTTTGTTCACATTTTCCCAGGAGTAGCGTCACACAACATAAACACTCACATATAAAGACAGTACATACATATACACACACCTATGGAAAGACTTATATGGGTAATATTAGTCGAAGACCTTCCAAGGAATCTTGAATAAGAAGGAGTTTAATATAAGGTTGAAGCAAGTGATTTTGTAATTATCCCCGGAGAATCAGAAAATTTCAGTCAGAACTCAAAGAACTGGATGTTTGTCTTAAAAAGCATCTCTGACATTTCAGCCTTGCTTCTTCTATCAGCTTACTCTCTCTTCTTGCATATTTTCCAATTTGACAAAACTCCCATGCAAGTCCATCACTAAATCTCTGTATTGTATTTAATATTCTTGAGGGGAAAAAAAGTTAATCAACTTTTTTTTTTGTCCAAAAGATCGGCATCTTGAAGTAACCATCTTTAATTCAACTGGGTATATAGAAAAGTGGTACAGTTTCCATTGCAACATTGTGAGCAGCATTTGTTAATCTAATAGACATGTACTAGAGATCAAAGAAACTCAATTTAACATGCAGTCTTTACTGATTTCTAAGCCAGGATATTGTAAATGAAACTAATCTCAAGGCTATTGAGTTTTTCTTATCCTAAGTAAAATACACTTCAAATGGTTATTGGTCTATGGCAACATTGTATGTAAGTAAATAATCTCCCACATGCTGATTATATTCCACCATTATCAATAACATTGTTATGCTAAGCACACTTTAATCTACAAGAAAGAGTTGTAGAACACTGCCTAGGTCAGCAAAGCAATTGAAAGTAAAGATCGTTAAAATATTAAATAGGGTACTTTCACAAATGTTTCTCAGACAGAATATTCAGTGGTTCGCTTCTCTCCTTTAATGTTCAAGCAGATGTATCATAGAAAACAATTTTTCCAAAAATTTTTTCTACCTTTCAGCATTTTCCTTAAGAATGTGTTTACTTTTTGAGTTTTGCAATATCTTTCTTGTATAAGATAGCTTCATATTAATTTCCAGCTTGGGTTTTCTTGAAGTAGAAGAAGAACAAAAATATGATGATGATGGTGATGATACATTAAAGAAGTAATATGGTGTCTGAGATTGGTTTTTAAAAGATTGTGGTAGACGGGGAGAAAATTGGGATCTTGGGGGTGGGGTGGGTTGGGGATAAGGGGGGACGGGGAGAGAAAAGTGAGAAGGGGAGGATTGGGGGAACTTGGGGAAACAGGAAGATTGGGATAAAGGAAGGTTGGATAGGGGAGCAGGGAAGCACATATCTTAGTTAAGGTAGCCACTTTAGGCTTGCCAAGAGACTTGAACCTAGAGTGGCTCCCAGGAGCCCAAGGCGATGTCCCCAGTTAGTCCCTTGGGAAGCTGAGGATAGGGAACCTGAAATGACCCTATCCCATAGCAATACTGACGAATATCTTTCATATCACCATAGAACCTTCATCTGGTGATGGATGGAGATAGAGACAGAGACCCACACTGGAGCACTGGACTGAGCTCCCAAGGTCCCAAAGAGGAGCAGATGAAGGGAGAACACGAGCAAGGATGTCAGGACCACGGGGGTGCACCCACCCACTGAGACAGTGGGGGCTGATCTATTGGGAGCTCACCAAGGCCAGCTGGACTGTGACTGAAAAAGCATGGGATAAAACCGGACTCTCTGATCATGGCGAACAATGAGGACTGATGAGAAGCCAAGGTCAATGGCAAGGGGTTCTGATCCTACTTCATGTTCCGGCTTGGTGGGAGCCTAGCCAGTTTGGATGTTCACCTTCCTAGACATGGACGGAGGGGGGAGGACCTTGGACTTTCCACAGGGCAGGGAACCATGACTGCTCTTTGGATTAGAGAGGGAGGGGGAGAGGAGTGGGGGGAGGGGGAGGGAAATGGGAGGCGGGGAGGAGGCGGAAACTTTTTTTTTCTTATTCTCAATAAAAAATAAATAAATAAATAAATAAATAAGAAAAAGAAAGAAAAAAAAGATTGTGGCAGAAGATACAGTAAGGCCTGAATGAAACAACATTGTAAACATAGTGAATATTGAAATTGGGTATTGAGACTATGATGTTCATGCTAGTAGACTTTATAATTTTAGTTATGTTTTAATTTTCCTCACAAAAACAAAAATGTAAACTTAATATAAAAATCTACATTTTGATACTTTGATCCATCTTTTCTTATTCATTCACTAACATCAAGTTTGACATTTTCAGCATTTTCTTTTATGGAATCTTCATTTAAGCAACAGCTCTCTTTGCATTAACATTTCAATGGTTTACAACATACTCAATTCAATCTTACAAACAAATTTTATATAAATGTGAAAATAGATTTGACACAAACTAATTTTTGGTAAGCATCTAACTTAAACAGCTAAAGTAGAATTGGGGAAATGAGAAACTTCTTATCACATCCCTTTTAACCATATTATTAATGATAAATAGTAAGTAGGTCATGTCCATTGGTCACTGGGTCTTCTTGTCAACTCAGTAAGCTAAGTGGGAGTTTACCAAGACTCTATTGTGCACTCTGGTGGGAATTTTATACATTTCCCCCTACTTTTCAGTCTTGAATGGACTCCAATTGTGAAGCCTTTTTCACAGTTTCCAACTTGGAAATATTAAACACAATTATGTTGTCTCAAATAATCTTCTGGCGTGTACTGGAAATCATGAAACCACCTGTTTTTCAGTTACTTCTACTTGGTAGTATGGGGCAGAATAGTACTTTCCATATTCTTCTTATTGCAATTTTCTCATTCAGTGTGTTCCTCATTAAAAAAAATCAAAGTAGAATAGCAGTCTGTTTTAGAGACATTGACTTTGGCAAGAAGCCTGATAACACTCACTAAGCTTCCTCGTAACAGTATCAAGGAAGTCATTAAAATGCTGAGAGAAGAGCCTACCCAGAGTGACAAAGAAGTGAGCTTGTAGTCATTGAATGAGGGTGATATAAGATGATGTGGCATAGTACTGATTTTCATGACAAAACTGTAAGACTAAAGCCCCCCCCCCCGTTTTCTTCCTCCTTCTATAACACGCACTACAGCTTCTACTAAAAAGAACTGGCCATGGTATCCATTGAGTTTCTTTGCTCAAGCTCACATCTGTGATTATTGGAAAGGTCTCTTTCCCTTGGGCTAAGCACTTTAGTATGACTAACTCATGAACACACAGGAACAAGGCAATTTGCTCCTCCATTTTTGTTCTTTAGTCCGTGGTAGCAGCATGCATTCTGAGTCATGCAGAGTCCACTCTTCAGAATGCATTCTGGAAGCTCAGAGGGGCTAATAATCAAATTAGGCTTCTAACAAATGGCAATTTATAATGCCAAAACTAATGAGAGGTCAAAAAACTAAGCTCTGCACGGAGTTTTAATTATCCTGTCCTTTGTGATTCCGGAAGAACATTTTTAAAGAAATACTGTCACACAGTATTCAATTGGTATTTTTTTTTTATTTTCATTAAGAAGATTTACGTAACCTATTACATAAATGGCAAATACGCACTTTATTTCCAAGAAGAGCGGGAACCTAAAAGCTCTTCAGGGTTGGAAGCCAGGAACTGACTTGGTTTGATGTTCAATTAGAAGACCACTCATCGAATATTTTTCCTCCCACAGCACTGCTGAAGGGGGTGATCAGACAGACAATGTCCATCTCTGAGTAAGGCTGTAAAGTGGATGTTCTTTATGTACAAAGAAAACTGAACTAAAATGCTCAACTACAACCAAAGGCTTCTCTCTTTGTTTCCCATGCCATTCCTTAGTTTTTCTTATTTCCGCTTCTCAAGGTGATTTGTATACCCACCAGCTGCTACCACCACCACTACCACCATGTATTCATCCTTCCTGTAGGTCAAAATGCTCTTGCCTTTCATGGAATTCTTTGGGGTCTCTCTTAACAAATTTTTTTTTTTGCTAGGTATGGGTTGGGGTAGTTTATGTGGGGAAAAGAGACCAACAGAATGGTGGCCTAGTACTGATGTAACTGCAGAGCTGGATCGCAGTAGGACATCACGTGACTACATAGCTGGCAGGAAAACACAGGCACTCATGATCAGCTGCAACCCATATGGCCAACTGCTGATTCTCCTTTGCTTTATTGTAGTGGTATTTCTGTATTATTATCTCTATAAAATTCAATGCTCTCATTATGCATCTGACACAACAACACATATGAAAACCTTTTTTAAGGAAAGAAATGGCGAGGAATTCTTTTCCAAGTAAACACCCACCCATTCCTGTAATCCCTGCCCTTTACTCATGGAAAGCCTCCCCTCCATTAAAAGTTTTCCCATAAGGCAATGTGGTGGTTTGAATAGGAATGGCCCCCATAGACCAATGTGTTTGAATGCCTGGACCATAGGAAGTGGCACTATTAGGAGGTGTGAGCTTGCTGAAGTAGGGTGCCAGTGTGGAGGCGTGCTTTGATGTCTCCTATATGCTCAAGCCACATCCGTTGTCACAGTTGCTTCGGCTGTCTGTGGATCAAGAACTCTCAGCTCCTTTTCTAGCACCATGTCTGCCTTCACACTACCATGTCCTGCCATGATGGTAATGGACTAAACCTCTGAAACTGCAAGCCAACTCAAACTAAATGTTCACCTTTGTAAGAGCTGCATAGTCATGGTGTCTCTTAACGGTGATAGAAACTCTAACTAAGACAGACAGATATCTGTTGAAAGACATTGTTGGCAGGTCAGAGGTTGCAGCCTCCCCAAGGCATAGCAGCATATCTCATTACTCAGCAACATGAACTCCCTTCTCCAGCAAAGCTTCCTGCTCTCTACCGAGTCTTATCTGGAAAGTGTCCCTGGGCCAGGAGGACTGACCTTATTTAAAATCTGTGTCTAAACCAGATGCCTGATACTTCTTTAGCTTGACCCTTGGCACAGACCATTGCTGAGAAGACTAGTGCTAGGGGCTATGCTACAGGACTCTACTACCACATACTTAGCCTTGTGATAGGAGCAGCTACTGACTGCAAATTACTCCTTGTCTCCAGGTGCTCCGATCCTATATAATCCTTATACTCTGGAATAAACTTAAGCTGATTCACTGAAATCTGTCTCCCAGCAAACTGTCTCCATTCATGCTCATGGGCCACCAAAGCTTTCTGTCACCCCTTCTGTTTCTTTCTCCTCTTGATCGAATGACCAATAGGCCCAGAGGCCCATACTGTCCAAAGTCACAATCACATGACTGGACCTCTTGAGAAGCATACATTCTCTCTTGAATATGTCCTTTCATCATGCAATAAACTGCTTCACAATACAGAATCTGCCAAAGACAACAGCCCTCAGCCCTTACCAGAGGAGACACAAAAAATAGCAGTAAAATTAAGTGAAAATAGCTATGATATTAACAACCCTTTCAAGCAAAATTAAATCCAAAAGATACAACTTTAAAGCTAGAGAAATGATTAATTTTGAGGTATTGGAGATTGTAACATCAATAGACTTTGAACATTGCTCTAGAAAGGTTTGCAACTGAAGGAGTTAACTGTCCAAAGGTAATGTCCACTGGTCAAGCCAATTTAAAGCCAAAGAATGCATCTGGGCAAAGGGCTTTCTTTTATCAATAACTCTGTCAATAAAACAGCAAATGGAACACAAGAAAATCGAGTATATCCATAACATCAGGGCAGCAAGACAACTTGCCCAGATCACCGAGAAGACTGGGTGTTGAACTATTTGCCCTTGTTTTTTTCTTTTTTCTTAAAAAAAAAAAGGAGAGAAAAGTCATTAAAGTATAAAGCCAAATACTGAGAATTCGGAAGCAATGCAAATTTCAGAATTTTCCTTCTAAGACAAAAAGACAAAGGCTGGAAACTCTTCTACTAAACCTGCCATTGCCATGACATTCCAAGTGACATAACTTTATTGTTCTTTTAAATTATTAGCCCATTGTTTTATGAGCCAGTATAGCTTAAAGGCTAAAAGCATGTGCCTTAGAGTCAAACTAAATCCTATTTCTGTCACTGATGAGTCATGTAATCTGGACCAGGTTACTTTTTCCCGTCTAAGACACAGGCTTGTCATTTCCAAAACTGTAATGACAGTAAGATGGATACAGGACAGAATTTAGAGCCCAATATTCTGGATTCAAATTCTCCATTCTATCACACAGCAGTAGTGTGACCTTGAGCAAATGAAACCATTCTGGCAGGAATGAAAATATTTTAAAGGCAGACATGTGTGTTTCCTCCTTTGGCCATCAGACTATTGAACAATCATCTTCGAGAATTTAGAATTTCCTCAGTAAACTCGTGATAGGAGAGGAAAAAGGCTGAAGCTTGGCACTAGTCAGAGGAGAACTTTATCTTCCAGGGAGAGATTTCACACCGCTCTGGCAACTTTCTTCAACACTTTGCAGGACAGACTAAAGTAGAGATAGTGATGGGTCAGTGGTGGGTAGAACCACACTTCAACAAGGACTGCTTTGTTATGCATACTTCTTGGCTTCCATGTAAAACTTACCTTATATTATGACGCATAAGATGTAGCTGAGGGAGATCACTAAGCATCATGTAGTCATTAATTTCTCTTCCCAGTGGCACCACATTGAGGAAAACTCCTTTCCAGTATTATTTGCCTGTTTAATTCAGAATGGGTAACCAAGCTTAGCTTGTTAGAACTGTCAGGACACAGGTTCTGATCCTATCAATTCTAGTAACAGAAATTTCCTAACTTGCCTGAGGTTCAATTAAATAGAGGTAATAGTTGTTGTGACTACATGGAATCAGAATGGGAATCATAGAACACACGTGCTGCATGTGGTTAAGGTCCAATGACCTCATCAAGTATCTCAGAGGTTGTTATAAAGATGAAATGTGATCATGAGTGGTAATATGTGAGCTCCATACATAATTGCTGGCTAATAAGAGCTTAAAAATGCTGGGAGGGAGAAAAAATATTTCCTGTTTTGCTTCCTATAAATGGGGACATATGAATTAAACTAGCAACAGACACATTAACAAGTGAAAATAGCACACTTTAATCAATAATTATTTGTGTGCTATTTCATAGAAATAGAAATAGAAATGTTCAAAGAAACGGAACTGGAAGAAATGTTTATTTGGGGGCACTTATATATCATTTTAACAATAACAATAAAAAAGGAGGCTTGGGTTTGGGTTTTAAGGGATAATAAATTCTGAAGAAGTGGCTAGGAAATAAATGGGAACCTAATGGGTGATAAGAGTAATTTTCGTAATGCCTGTAAGGTTTGTTTATACAAACTCATCTCAACAATTTTCCATCTTCAGAGATGAGTGGCTTTTTGCTTCTTGGAATAAGAGAGAAACATATTCACAAAGAGGTTATGTCCTGCTTTTAGGTAGGTAAGGAACAGTCAGAGAATACTTACTATATTCATTGGAACTCAATTACTTTATTTCCGAATGAATGCTTCTTCTTGCTTTTTATCTTCTCAAAAGAAAGAATTCAGATAAAAGATGGTTTGAGCAAAGAATGATTTAGCAAAGTGAAGCAAGGAAATAGTCCACCCCAGAAATCCTGTGGCAGGTTGATGAAAGGGGAGGAATCAGTAGGAGATCTGGGGCGTGCTGTTTGTAGCAAAGTAAGAGTACTTACGAGGTGGGTGTCCTAATTATGGAGGGAAAGTGGTCCTTTTCTCATCCCAAATCAAGGGTGTTAATCTCAGCAACTGCTTGAGTTAAGCTGATGGGAAAGTCAGCAGCATGGATGTGGTGGCAGGCAACCACATGGCAGACAAAGTGTTAGGAAAAATGCTTAGGACACAGAGAGAAAGAAGAGAAGGAAAGTTACACTTTGTAGACTCAAGACGCATGGCTGAGACTCCATAAGAGACTGGACTGGGAGTGGGAAATCTGAGGACGAGAAGTCCATTATCTCATCAAAAAGATAATGATGCTGTCTACCTCTGCCTTCCTAGGAGTTTGTCCCTTAAACTGGCCACTAAACTGCCAAACTAATAAGGGAAGAGACAATGGCATGTCTTCTCCTAGAGGCAGGCTCTATTTTTCTCTGTTAACAATAATACAAAAAAAACAGTATTACTGATAAAGAGACAATAATTGCATGATAGATTGACTAGAAAAGCTCAGAGATAATAGGTGTTTCCAAAGAAAGTCAAAAATAGTAAATTTAAGTGTTATAGGCACAACTTAAAGCAACTTCTCCTCACCAACAAGATTAGTGTTAAGCTCCTTTAAATGTCTATGCCACCCAAAACTTCTGCATAGTTTTTGCTTTGTATCATGCAAACTTTGCTATATCTTTTATTTTTAAGTTCACTTAAATTGTTTTTACTTGTTTATTTGAATAAGAGAGTTTATCTCATTACAGTAACGAAACCAGTAGCATTTGCCATAAATAGAAGACAAGTGTAAAAATGAACAAAAGTGTAAAGAAAGCAAAGAAATTCTCTCAAAATCAAGTTAAACAGCCTGTGGCCGTGAGGCCTGCTTTTTCTCTTAAAAAGTTTTTGTAGGAAGTGTTTAAGAAATGATCATGATAAACTTGCAGCAAAGAACTGAAAGAGTGTTCAGTATGTGATTCTGTGTAAGTCTACATCATCTGTGGATAATCCAAAATCATCTTGTGTGCCACCAACACCCTCAGCAAAGCTCAGGCATGGTTAAGCAATAAAAACTAAGTTTAGGATGGAGACATGGTCTAGTGATTAGAAACATTTACCATTCTTGCAGAAGGCCCCAATCCGGTTCCTCTCACCCACATTAAGCTCTCAACACATTGAGTGGTTCGTAACTGATTGTAGCTCCAGCTCCAGTACATTCTGCAGGCCTTCACACACACACACATACACATAATGAAAAAATAACTTATATAATATAAAGATAGAGTCAGGCACAGTGGCTCATGTCTTTAGTTTCATCACTACAGAGGCAGAGGTAAACAGATCTCTGTGAGTTCAAAGCCAGTATGATCTATATATCAAATAAAGGCTGGCCAGGGCTATATTTCTGAGATCCTACCTTCCTTCTCTCTCTCTTTCTTCTTCACTAACTGGTTTGGAATGAAGCACCATCACCACTTTTGTAGGTGTTTTTCTTCAGGGTGTGTGTGTCTGAGAGAGAGAGAGAGAGAGAGAGAGAGAGAGAGAGAGAGAGAGAGAGAGAGAGAGCCTGGTTTTTGTGTAGAAGTCAGCAAAGAACTTGGAACATTTGTTTTTACTCTCTGTCTGATCTGAGGAGAGGTCTCTGGTGTGCAGCTGTGTTCAGCAGGCCAGCTTACCAGCAAGCTTCTAGGAATTCTCTACTTCTTATCTTGCCATGGAAACACTGAGGTTACAGACACAAGCTGCCAAATCCAGTGGGTTCAAGAGATCTGAACTCAAGTTCTGTGTTATCTTTTTAGCCTGTTGCAGGGTTCTGAACAGGCCCACCTAAGGTTTCATGCCCTATTTTCGAGACCTATTGGTCAGCTCCCCCTGGAGACAACCCTTTGCCTAACAGTGATTAATGTCTGTAACCTTAACATTCAAAAGATTGAATCAAGAGGATTTCTTGTGAGATCAAATCCAGTCTGGGCTACACAGTAAGTTCTAGTCTTAAAAAGAAAATGGGAGAGACAATTGATAAAAAGTCACTACTTAATATAAGGATACAAACCCAGAAAACTATTTATCTTCCTTCCTTCCCTCCTTCCTTCATTTCTTTTTTCTTTCTTTATTCCTTCATTTTTTACTTCCTTTTTTGCAAACAACACCAGTTGATTTTGATGTAGAAAAAAATTTAAGAACTAGGCCTATATCGCAGCAAGTGCTGAAGAAAATGGCACCCATTTTGTAAAAGCTCTGTACATACAGAAAAGGTGAAAGAGCAGGTGAAAAAAATCACTAAAAGAAGTAACATACTCCAGGCCAAAAGCAAGGGATACATCATTGTATCTAGCTGCATCATTTCCATAATGAAATGAAGAAGAAAGGGGATGGGGTGGGAATGAGGAGGAGAAGGTTCCAGCAAAAACTGGAAAGTTCAAGGAAGAAGGGGATTGATTTACAAGAAAAGATGAAAAGAATTTAAAATGTGACTTTGTTAACTAATTGCTAAGCAGGGGTGTGATGACAGTTTACAAATGTTTTAGTCCTATACTAAAAAGAGGAGGAGGCATTTGTTAAGTGGAAACAAGAAGAGATAATTAGACATTAAGCAGATTTAATTGATCAAATTCTCATCCCACAGAATTCAACGTAAGCATTCCTGCTCTGCAGTGTATCCGGCTTATAACTTCTGCCCAAAAGGATAAGCTCTAATAAGGAAAGGAACACAGGGCTCTATCATTTCTCTCCTGACTTTACCACACACTTATTGACCCCTAGATGTGGTTCTTCCTCTTCTACTCCCCTTCCATCCATTGTGGGTCCCTTCACTCCCACAGTGCAGAGGCTGCAGATGAAGGAGCATTTTAGAAGGGTCTATACTGGAACTTAAGAGACCTTCTCCAACCAGAGAGCTGAAAAATTAGGTGGCAGCTGGTCCAGTAGCTAACAAAGCTGATGAATTTTGAAATCTCTCTTTCTTTCCCCCTCTCTCCCTCGCTCTCATTCTTGCTTGCTTCCTCACTCCCCCTCAGTCTCCCTTTCCCTCTTCTCCGTCTTCTCCCTCTCCTCCCTCCCTCCCTCCCTCCCTCCCTCCCT
>NW_026068348.1:307582-365444 GCF_014885135.2 Alexandromys fortis
GTAGCCAGAGAGTACCCCCAACACACTACTACCATCATTAGCAGTAAAAGAACTCTATCAATAGCTCTTTTTTTAATTTATTTATTTCTTTATTAATTAATTAAAGATTTCTGTCTCTTCCCCACCGCCGCCTCCCCTTTCCCTCCCCCTCCCCCAATCAAGTCCCCCTCCCTCGTCAGCCCAAAGATGCTAAGCTGCCACCTCCAAATCTCAAAAGGGACCTTTTGAGAGTGCCTAAGAGATGTTGTAGTGACAGCTGAAACTACCCTCTTCTATTTCCTAACTTAACAGACGCCAAGTCTCCAAATGCCTTTCAGAACACACTTTTGAAAGTTTTGCATCACAATATGCAATCTGCAACTTCAAAGCATCACAACTATATGAAGATTTCTATACAACTCCAAATGGACCACTTGAATTTTTTTCTGAACCATCATATGCTTTTCAGTGGCTCACCCAGCCACCATGGACATGTGTGACTGTTGAACCCTGTTTAATTAATCAAACCTTTGCTGAGTGAGAGAATTAAGTTATGAAATGTGATGTAAGTGGCCCTTTCTTTCTTTCTTTCTTTTTTTTTTTTTTTTTTTTTTTTTTTTTTGAGACTGCAGCTAGATTCAATAGAGAAGAAATGCAGAGTAGGGGCCTGAAATACACCACTTGATGAATGGCCTGAATCATCGGCCTAAAATATTGCTGGGTTTCTCCCACCACTGTTTCATAAAGTAGCACTGTGCCATCTAAGGAATTTCCCATTACCAAAAAAGATCCTCTTTATTGTGTTTTAATTGGGCTTAATGTAGACTTATTTGAATGCCTTCTTCGTACAAGAGTGCTTCTGAGGTAGTTAAAACAAAAGATTAAGTCTGGAAATTACTATGGTGGACCTATATTGTTTCTCTTTGTCAATGACGGCCACCCTCTTCCCTTAGGAATGAAACCCTTCCTTCTGATGAGAAAGCATAGATTATGTCATTTCAACTCTGTCCCTGGTTATATGGGTGATCCCCTGACACAGAAGGACTTATTGTTCCTTTTTTATTTATTTATATATATTTTTCTTATTTTTGGAGAATTTGACATATGTATACAATGTATCTTGATCATATTCTTCGGCCACTAACTCTTTTTGGAACTCCCCAACCATGTTCCTCTCCCAACTTCATGTCATCATTTATTTTAACCTACCAAGTCTGATTAGTGCTACCCAAGACCCAGAAATATGAGAGTGACAGCATTTCTCAGAGATCCACCAAAGCATCCCTGAGTCTGTGGTTTTTGTGTTCTTGTCTTGCAAATCGCATATGAGAAAGTCATGGATGTCTTAGTCATCTACTTCTATGAAAAGACACAGGAGCCGGGCGGTGGTGGCGCACGCCTTTAATCCCAGCACTCGGGAGGCAGAGGTAGGCGGATCTCTGTGAGTTCGAGACCAGCCTGGTCTACAGAGCTAGTTCCAGGACAGGCTCCAAAGCCACAGAGAAACCCTGTCTCGANAAAACAAAAAAAAAAAAAAAAAAAAAAAAAAAAGACACGGTTGGTTTTGACAGTGCTGTAGATTATTTGCCTCAAGCATGCTACACAAACACTCTAACACTGACCTACTCAGTCATACCCCCCCCCAGAGGTGATTAAGGCAAGATATAAATACAGGAAAACATGTACAAATTCAGAAAGGAAGGGAGCCCTATTTCCTGAGGTCTGGTCTACCTTTCAGCTGATTAAGGCAAGAAACTTCAGATACCACTGATAAAGGCCAAATTGTCCACTCCAAAAATATATGATATCCAAAAGACATCATGTCAGTAGATAAAGTGTGCTTACTTAAGGTCAAAACGATATATAATCTTGCATTTTTAGCACTCTTATGTCACTTCTATGTCTAAGCATTGTTCTTCATAAATGTAACTAGCAACTTTGTTTATAGAAGTCTACCAGTGTTTAAAAGGGAAGTGGTTAGCAGCCCTTAGAAATATAGCTTAAGAGCCGCCAAAATTCTATACTAGCCCTTTACCAAGACATTTTACTGGGACTTTCCCTTGGAAAGCTCACATCTGTACTTGGATGTGGCCTATTATTCCCCCGAGTGCCTCTCTTCCCATTAATCCCTGTGCTTAATATCTACATTAAAACTGTCCCTTAATAAATTTCTGTACTGACTGGTCCTATGTCAATGTGACACGCATACTAGAATTACTTAAAAGTAGGGGACCTCAATTAAGAAGTTGCCTCCACAAGATCTGTCTGTAATACATTTTCTTAATTAATGATTGATTGGGGAGGGTCCAAGCCATTGGGTATGATACCATCCCTGGGCTGGTGATCCGAGATTATGTAAGAAAGCAGGCTGAGCAAACCAGAAGGAGCAAGCCAGTAAGCAGTAGTCCTCCATGGCCTCTGTAACAGTTCCTGCCTCCAGGATCCTTCCTTGTTTGAATTCCTGTTCTGACTTCCTCCAGTGATGGACTAAAATCTGGAAGTGTATATCAGATAAACCCTTTCTTTCTAAAGTTGCTTTTGGTCATGTTGTTTTATCACAACTATAGTACATACCTTAACTAAGATGATCTCCAACCTGGCTTCATATTGGCTTTTGTTGGAAATTCTTCTCTTTATAAAAGGTACAGGTGAGTCTTTTCCTTTCTTCTTTTTCTTGTTCCAAGAAAGGAACAAGTAAGAAGAAGTAAATTATGTGTTGACTCCAATTAGACAAACTCATGGACAGTCAAGCATTCTAGTAAGCTGTAAAGGGACTTACTAAGCCAAGCATGGGCAACTGAGTAGTTCTTTGCTTATTTATACTAACATACAAAGACACACACGCGCACACACACACTCACACCAGGAGTTGGATGATAGCTTTGTGTTGTGCCATGCAATCACAGTGATAGGTGTCCATTACCTTATAGGATTCAAGTGAGGGACTTACACTGTTTTCTTGTTCTGGAATGCCTGAGAAGTTCTTAGACCTGTTTTCTATGGTTGATTTCAATAAACTCATGTTGATTCAATAAATTCATGGAATTGTTCCCTTTATACTCCCAGGAATAAGTCATGTATCAATCTATGCTGCATGAGAGGAGCCTGATAGATGGTTCAGATTCTGGGTCCATCCAAGTACTTAGTAATTCCTTCTTCAAAATGGGTTCAAAGGCTACTTGTAAAATGGAGCCTGCAAAAACACAGTTTTACATGCTTTGAAGTAACTCAGTGTAGGGCATAACATGATCTTTCAAAATCATGTTGTTCTACATACAATTTCATATGTATAATATCTCATTGGCATCTAAAATCTTCATCCTTTAGTGTGCATTTTTGTATTATAATGAACCATGAGTCACCATCACTTCACATAAGTCACAATTTAAAGATAGGAGTGTCTCTGTGCCTGCTGTCAGTGGTTCCAGACAGTTCTAGTTGACCTTAGCTAGAGTTTTCAACATTTCTCATTGCCAACAGGTTTTTTTTTTCACCATATGATAAATTTTCAGCCATTGTGTAAAGCCTCGATGTAGTTGTTGCAGGCTTGTTGCTGTAGCCTGTTATGTGATCCCCATTTCCAGTGGGTTAGGGAGTGAGAAGATGCAGAAGCAAAAACTCAGACTCTAGAAGATTCCAATAGAGAAGCTCTTTATTGTGACAGGGTTGAGGGTTTATATGGGGTTAAGGAAATTAACCTGCCACAGGAACATTTTGGGTTGGTCCTTTTGAAACTGGAAGTCACTATTTGCATGTTGTGTGATTGGCTAGGAGTGCGCATCATTAGTTACCATGTTTTTGGTTCAATGACAGGTTGTTTTGGCCAATTTTGCTTACTCATTGTGAATTTGCATGTGCTTGCTTGTGCTTGTGCTATTGCCCTGCCTCATCTCACTCTTTTTATCTTATTTTTATTGGGTGAACTAGTGGGAGTTGTACATTTTTATAAACCCACCTTGAGGACCCCACCCACCCAGCATTTTGGGCCGTGCCTGTCTTAGGTTGGATTGCCTGACAGTATCATACTCATCGTTGACTACTAGTCCTTGAAGGGTTGGATCTCTGGAAGTTCCCAAGAAGTCAGAAGCAAGATGAGACTTTTAGGAGAAGTAGGACTTATAAATGGCCTCCTGTATTTGCATTAGCCGAACATGGACCACATCCCTTGGAGCTTTTGGTCCATTGTGTTCCCTAGCCATTAACAACTGGAGTATTGCCTTGTTCACCTGCTATTTTCAGGATCTTAGCTGTAGGAGACACTTAAGCAGAAATATTAGAGCAACCACCACCCCTCCCAAAAGGTACCATACAACAAGTTCAGAGGGGTCTAGCAAAGATTCTATGTGATCCCATACTTGGCCAAAGAATGTAGTAGATAGGTCCAATGGATGGACCTGTGTTAAGTTCTATAGGTTCTGATTACATATTTACAGCTGGGCAAGGGTAACCCGGGTAAAAGCTTGTGTGAATTTTTAGGGGACAAACAAAATAGCTGATGAAGGAGCCTAGCCTGTTCTAGCAAAAGCAAGAACACTGTCATCACCCCAAATTAGTTTTCTTGGCATCTGTAAAGCTGATAGCAACCTGGGTGATGGCATATTTTGATGGTGTGGCATAACTTTTTATCTTTAATTTTAAAAGGGGGAGGGCATAAAGTCTTCTGTCCTGAGGGAAATGATTATGCAGCATGCCCATACTAGACCTAGCAATTGCTTTAAAACAGACTTCCTCTCTAAGTGGTTTGTTGCTTTTCCTGGCTTTGCTTATGACAATGTCTCTGCAGTCTATATCTATAACTGTAACTCCTGGGCCAGGGAGTACACCAAGTACCATGAGTTGGTGCTGACTGGCATGAAGGGCAGCAAATGATTAATTTTCATAAACTGTTCTGGGAACCTGACTGAGCACATAGAGCATGAGCAACAGAAACTCCTGATTCCACCATGGTACTGGAAGAAGACTTAAAGGTGTTCCACAGTGTTCTCAAGCTACCTCACAAAGACACCAAAATCTTTATTAAGGTTGGTTCTACTGCTGTTCAAGTAATCTGAACAGAGAGAACAAAAGTATTGGGGCAATCTGTCTTTTAAAGTGACATCTACTATTACTGAAATTGAAGAGCTCTGCCTAGTGGATGAGAAGCAGTTCACCTTAGCCATTACAAACCAAGGCATACCACTTACCTTCATGTACCAAAAGTGTGAAGCCACTGTCCAGTCTATTATTCATATCAGTACCAGGTGAGAGCTTCTACAGTCTCATGCCCATTGATAGTCCTCTTGGCATTAGGGCATTTGGTCTTTGGATGAGCCCCGGGACAATCCCTACATGAGTGGCCAGACTGTCCACATCCCCAGCAAGTATGGTCTGGCAGAGTGGAATTATCATCCTTGTCAAGTTTGCCATTGACCAAGGCATTGATCAAAGCTGTAAGGGTGGAAATGAACTCATTCTGTGTATCAATATCACAGACAGCCAAGACCCACTTATGAATATTTTCATTTCTAACAGGTGTGATGATGACATTACAGGTGATGATGTTGAGCCCCTCCCAGGTTAGCTGTTTAATAAGGATATCCTTGTTAGGGCCAGATGGGACACACTTTTCAACAGCATTGGTGATATGGGTCAAAATTTCAGGAAATGGTTCCACAGCCTGCTAGACAAGATTGCAGAAATAGCCTACACTAGCTTGGGGTATACAAAGTTTGAGTGCCTTAAAAGTCCTGTCACTTGTTGGGAATTGGCATGTATGCCAGTTGTGGATTGTGATACAGGATCAGTGTATTGCTCATAGTCAGTAAGCATATTAATGGTAATATTAAGTCCACATTGGAAATGTGCATGGGCTTGGGTTTCTGCTGCATCATCATAAGCAGAGTGCCATTGGGAAAAAACTGAGGGGTTAGGGACTGCCTTCAACATGGAGTACCAATTGTAATTGGTTTGAAGCTGTATGGCTCATTGTCTGAGTACTGGCAGAAAATAAGGAGAATTGGGGTGACATCGGTCGCCCTCACACACCCCTGCATGGCTTCCAGCCTCATACTGAGCCTGCTGTCACTGTGAGGGCACATAGCTGACAAGGACAACATCACTGGAGCCTCGAGTCCACAGGGATGGAATGCACCTGGAAATGCTCAAGCATATCGAAAATGGCCTGGAACTACAGATGTTGGACCCAGCACTGACCCTCCTCATTCAGTGACACACACAGGTGCCTGGCCTTGACCTGGAAGTTGTAAGTGAAGACATATTCACCGCATCTTGTCTCACTGTGACATACCAGGAAGACACCATGGGAGCTGGTGCCTCCTTCCAGCACTAACTGGGCAGCCTTGAGTTGATAGAATATGCCATGGAATCAAGGATATTCTGAGAGGGGCTGGTCTCTCTCAGAGTCCTCTGACTTTCCCTGGGCCAGGAATGACCCTGTGGCTGCTTCTGGAGTATCCCTGGTAGGGTAGGGCCTTGAGAGAGGATGAAGTGTTTCTGTTGGATGCTCTCTTCATTGGGAATATGAGGGGGCAATTCCAGAGGAAACAGGTTTTTTTAATATAATTTTTTTATTGAAAAAAAATTTCCGCCTCCTCCCCGCCTCCCATTTCCCTCCCCGTCTCCCTTTCCCTCCCCCTCCTCCCTCTCCTCCCCCCCCCCCCCCCACTCCTCTCCCCCTCCCTCTCCAATCTGAAGGGCAGTCAGGGTTCCCTGCCCTGTGGAAAGTCCAAAGTCCTCCCCGCTCCATCCTGGTCTAGGAAGGTGAACATCCAAACTGGCTAGGCTCCCACAAAGCCAGAACATGAAGTAGGATCAAAACCCAGTGCCATTGTCCTTGGCTTCTCAGCAGCCCTCATTGTCCGCCATATTCAGAGAGTCCGGTTTTACGCCTACCAAGGCCAGCTGGACTGCGACAGAGGAAACAGTTCTATTGACTCAAAGTGGAAGGCAATAATGGAGGCAGAACTAGGGGAAAAGAATGCTGACTGCACATCAGAAAGTCCCTCGTAAACCCCTTGTGAAAGGCCATCCTTACTCACGCTGGGTCCCAGTAGCAGATCCTGGCTGGGCAGACTCTCTGAATGATTCAAGCAGGGCAACTTCAGGCTGCCGGTGACAGCCTTTGTGACGAAGGAGGTTCAGGGGAAGGGTCATGGGACAGGGACTGATAGCAGGGCAGAGTCCTGGGCTTAGGTTCTCCAGGATGTCAGATAACCAGGCCTTCACATGAAGTGCATCAGGAGACGGGGCACCATTCATGATGGGCCCCAGGAGGAGTCTGTGAGGAGGGACAGCAAAGACGAAAGCAAGCAGAAGATACGGGGTGAGTGGCAACAACTGCATCCCGGTCCCCATACTCAGCTCCGGGGTCAAGCTAGTAAATGTAGTCGCCATCTGAGAAGAATGTTCCAATCTTGGAAGGGAAAGGGGATTCAACCACAGTCAACAGCCAAAACCTTTCTTTGAATTAACAGACTGGCCACTGCCCAGATTGCTCTTAACTGGTGTTGGCTTAACCTGATTAGTTGAAAGAGAAACTAGGAGAGGAAGTCCCACAGTCCTCACTCCGAAGAGCTGTCGGGACTCCCTGTAAGGCAAGAGAACCTTCAGAAAATCCTGGAGAGTGGCCCTGGGCAAAAGTTTCCAGTTGCTCTCAGGCCTTGCATTCCAAGTGTGCTGCTTATAGTGAGGGACTTCTTTGGTTTGTTAGGCCATGGTTGTATGCTCGCATGGTGTCTCTGGGTGAAAAGAACCTGTTAGAGGGTCCTTTGTTGGTTCCACCAACTGGGTGGTCAGCCCTTATGTGGAGGTACCAGGATGAACTGAGTCACAATGGAGAGTTCCTAACCAGGAAGACAAACAGGGAAAAGAAAAGAAAAGGATAGGAAGGAAAGCCCTAACTCACCAAGGGCTTAGAAAACTAAAGTAAGTGTCAACACATGAAAACAGCTGAAGGGGACAAAATCAAGATAATAGTGGAAAGTCTAGATGGGGACAGCAGCCAGGACAGCAAGAAAGAAAGAAAAATGCCCAAAAGTGATGGAGGAGCGTTTATGTGTTACTTTCATTGGTTAATAAAGAAACTGCCTTGGCCTTTGATAAGATAGAAAATTGGGTAGGCAGAGTAAACAGAACAGAATGCTGGGAAGAAGGGAAGTGAGATAGACGCTATAGCTCTCCTCTCCAAGATGGACGCAGGTTAAGATCCTTCCAGTAAGCCACCGCCTCGTGGTGCTACACAGATTATTAGAAATAGGTTAATCAAGATGTAAGAATTAGCCAGTAAGAAGCTAGAGCTAATGGGCCAAGCAGTGTTTAAAAGAATAGAGTTTGTGTGGTGTTATTTGGGTGTAAAGCTAGCCGTGTGGGAGCTGGGCAGGAAAGCAGCCTGCCACTCCTTCTACACAAAAGAAAGCATGGAGGACCCAAAAAGCAAGCAAAAGAAGGTCCATTCATGTTGCTAGCTTGTTGCTGCTGCCTCTTATGTGATTCTCATTTTCAGGGGGGCAGGGGTTGAGAAGGTGTGAAGGCAATGTCAGACTCGGAGAGATTCCAGTACAGAAGCTCTTTATTGTGAGGTCAGGGGTTTCTATGGGGTTAGGGAAGTGAAGCTGCCACAAGAACATTTTGGGTTGATCCTTTTGAAACTGGCAGTCACTGTTGTGATTGGCCAGGAGTGCGTGTCATTAGTTACCATACTTTTGGTCTACTGACAGGCTGTTTTGGCCAGTTTTGCTTAATCGTTGTGAGTTTACATGTGCTTGCTTATGCTTGTGCTACTGCCCTGCCTCACCTCTAAATTCACTCTCTGACTCATTCTTCTGCCTCATGATTCTTATTTCGTTGATACCAATATTCCACATTATCCAATTACTGATAGCCATAGAACTGATGGAGGAAGGACATTGGTTAATTATAATAAAGAAACTGCCTTGGCCCATTTTATTGGTTAGAACATAGGTGGGTGGAGTAAACAGAAGAGAATGCTGGCAGAAAGAAGCTTAGTGGAGGAGTCGCCATGATTCTCCCACTCCAGACAGACACAGGTTAAGATCTTCTCTGGTAAGCCACCTCGTGGGCTACACAGATTATTAGAATTGGGTTAGATTAATATGTAAGAGCTAGCCAATAAGAGGCTACAGATAACGGGCCAGGCAGTGTTTAAAAGAATACAGTTTCCGTGTAATTATTTCGGGGCATAAGCTATGTGGGCGGCCGGGTGCCGGGGACACAGCCCTGCCGCTCCTTCAACATAGGACTTCTGAAGTTGCTATATACAAATCTGGGTTTAAAAAACATGCATTTTAAAAGATACTTTTAATTTTAAAAAATGATAAAAAATAAATAAAAATCGACTCCCTTTTTGGCTAACAAGGTAACTTAAAAGAGGATAAAATTGCAGAATTTCTATCTTCATTCTGTCTGTGCTTTAGCTAAAAGGCCAGAGATAAATCAGTGTCATTAACCTTTCTTCTTGGGTCACCTTGAATTCCAGAAAGAGCCAAACATAGCAGGACAAATGTTGTGCTAGTTAGTTTTTGTCAACTTGACACAAACTAGAGTCACCTGGGAAGAAGGATTAAGGAATTGCTTCTAGCAGATTGGCCCATGAGCAAATTTGTGAGGCATTCTCTTGATTGATGACTGATGGAGGAGAGCTATAGGCAGTGCCACCGCTAGGCTGGTGGTTCTGGGCAGTGTAAGAAAGCTGGCTGAATATGAACATGGGAAGCAAGCCTGTAAGCAGCTTTCTTCAACAGCTCCTGCCTCTGTTCCTTTAATGATGGACTGTCATCTGGACAAGTAAGCCAAATCAACCATTTCCTCCCTGTCTTAATTACTTTTCTATTGCTGTGACAAAATACCATGACCAAGGCAATGCATTAAAAAAGTACTTGGTCGGGATCGTGGTTTCAGAGGGTTAGTATATGATGGCAGAGTGAAGGCATAGAGGAAGCGGGCTAGAGCAGAAGCTCTTCTGCTCTTTAGGGCACAAGTTATATGTATGTACATTCTGAAATTACATACAAAATTATGAAACTTGATGCAAAAATTTGGATTTCCAAATTCTCTTTAAAAACTAGTGCCTTAGGGTTTCTATTGCTGTAAGGCAACACTATGACCATGACATCTCTTATAAAGGAAAACATTTAATTTGGACTAGCTTATAGTTTCAGAGGTTTATTCCATTGTCATCACAGCAGGAAGAATGGTGGCACGCAGGCAGATGTGATACTGGAGAAGTAGCTACATCTGGATCCACAGGCAGCAGGAAGAAAACTGAAACACAAGACCTGGCTTGAGCATCTGAGATCTCAAAGCCTGCCCCCAGTGTGACACTTCCTCCAGCAAGACCACACATAACCTAACAAGGCCACACCTCCTAATAGTGGTACTATGACCAGGGATTCCAACACATGAGTCTATGGGGGCATTCTATTCTAATTTCCATAGCTAGACTAGAATACCTACTGTAACTGTTAGTTTCAATCTTCAGCTTTATGAGATCTAGAATTACCTGAGAAATGAGCCTGTGGTGGCTTGAATAAGAATGGTCTCCATAGGCTCATATATCAGAATGTTTGTTCCCTTGTTGGTGGACCATTTCAGAAGATTAGGATGTATGGACTTCTGAGTGGGACTGTGTCACTAAGGGTAGTAAGCTTTAATATTTCAGAAACCTAAGGCAGAGCCAGCCTCTCGCTACATGTACCTATGAATAAGGACGTAAGCTCTCAGTTATGAGAACTCTCAGCACTGTCCCTGCCTTCCACCATGCTCCCCACCATGATGATCACTGACTAACCTTCTGAAACTGTAAGCAAGCTCCAAATTAAATGTTTCCTTTATAAGAGATGTCTTGGTCGTGGTGTCTCTTTGCAGTAATAGAAACCCTAACTGAGACAGAAGTTAGTGCCAGGATCTGGAATATTGCTGTGACAGGCCTGATCATACTTTTGTTTGAAGGAGTGTAGACTTTGGGACTTTGGACTAGAAAAATATATGAACCTTGTAAATGGGGATTAATGGGCCATCTAAGCTGGAGCATAGGAGACAGTAGTATTGAAAGCAATGTGATCTGCGGAGATCCAGCCCAAAAGGTTTCAGAGGGGAAGTTGTTAGAGGTCATTCTTGTAATATTTTCCAAATAATGTGGCTGCTTTTTGCACTTGTCTAAATAAGAAAAAAAAATAACTGTCAGAGGCTAAATTGAGGTCCTTTAGAATAATATCATTTGTTGATGAAATTTCAAGCCAACCTAGTATTGATGATGTCATTGTCATTGGTGCCAACTTTGGGCAGGTAAATCTGGGTGCTATAAGAAATCACAATGAGTGCATTATGAGGTGCCAGCCAGTAATGACCCCTTCATGGCCTCCACTTCAGTCCTTGCTTCCAGGTTTCTGCCTTTAGTTTCTGCCCGACTTCCTTGATGGTGGTGAACAAGCCAGTAAATTACATTCCTCCATGGATTCTGTAGCACCTGCCTCCAGGTTCCTACCCCCTTTACGCCCTTGTCCTGACTTCCTTCAGTAATGTACTGTGATGTAGAACTATAAGCTGAAATAAACCCTTTTATCCCCGAGTTGCCTTTGGCCATGGTATTTATACAGAAAGAGAAGCCTTAACTGAATCACTTCCCCTCCATGTGTCTTCTTGTTAGACACATGTTTGACATTGATGACAACTTAAAGGGACAAGACTTTTCTTCCTCTCCTCCACTCTCCTCCTCGGAGGAAGTACTGAGGTTTTACAGCTTGCTTGTTTTATATTTTTTTTCTTTTAAACTCAAATAAATGGTCCTTGAGCTTCCATTTGACTCCTTTCTTAAATTATTTGATTAATGAGACCAAGAACCTCAGAGATTCTCCTCCAGCCATTCTTCACAAGAGGGTAGTTAAAGCATAAGCTTCATTATCTCTGTGGTAGATGTCCCGCTGAACAGAACTATCATTTGTGTCTATGATGCAAGGAATAATAAATATACATTCACTGCCTACAATTGTTTCTATTATTTATGTTCGTGCAGGGTTAAAAACTGAGTTTTTGAGGACTTGTTCCTCCAGACAGCTCTAAGTAAAACTACTGTACTATCTCAAAGGGTTTAGAGTAT
The DNA here is from genome assembly GCF_014885135.2 of Alexandromys fortis. Lineage (NCBI taxonomy): Eukaryota > Metazoa > Chordata > Mammalia > Rodentia > Cricetidae > Alexandromys > Alexandromys fortis. The sequence goes on from NW_026068348.1 coordinate 319,674, forward strand.
GACTCTTAAAGAAACAATACATGTTCCCAGTGAGAAACTGCTCAACACTCTCAGAGATGAACAAAGGAAAAGCTCTTTAGTACCACTTATCTGACTCTGGTTAATGCTCCAAGAGGATCTGGCCTCGAATAGAAAATTTTATTAACTTAATACACCCTTAGCTTTATGTATTCCACATATGATATCATCCTTCATTTTCTTTCATGTTCCAGCCCCTGGCTACACTTTGAACAATTTAAACAGACAGGAGACTACAACTCTTGCCACTTTGACAGATTATAGATTTACACAGCAAAAATATTGACAGAATTATTTAAGTCACCAGTGTTGTTATTTTTGAATAGTTCTTATATAAGTTCATCTTATCCAGTTAGCAAAATTATACTTCTAATAAGAGCATAGAGAACTTAATGGCAAACCAATACTTAATGGTGTGTATGACCCTATAGTTCCTCTTTAAGAGTTCCCTTAGAGACATATTCTTTGACATGGTATGGGCCTAACAGCTAGCTTATAAGCCAGGATTGTCTCTTTTTATTATAGTAGTAGAGTCCTATTGGAGATCAATCATAGTAAATAAACATTAGAAGAAACTTTTTCAACAATCTTAAATTTCAATTGTGGCTCAGAATTTTCTTTCTTGCAGTTTCTAACAAATCTGTTAGAATTTTGGGAGCAGTATTGCTTTAGCCAAATTCTATTACTTCAAGTATCTCCTCAATTGTGACTACATAGAGGGCATATTTTTATGACTATCTCCACTTCTGATACCAACTACAATTTCAAGGGGTTCATCAAACCATCATCACTGTGGATGAGCTACAATAAGGGCACATGGAGCTCAGTAACAGCTATTGTAGTTATACATACAGTTCATCAAGAGAGAATTGTACAGATCTAAAGGGACATGCAGGATCTATTATGGAAGTATTCCAAGCACACATCTTGTATCTCAAGACATAGGACCCTCCAAAAACAGATAATGATAATATGCCCAGGGTATAGCCAACCAAGGAAAGTTACCTTTTGTTAAGGATCTGGAGCTTTGATAGGAAGTTCATTTTGTAAATATAACCTATTGATTCATTCCCATTGTAGATGAACTAAATTTCTAGAAATATCCCTCTCTTCCTAGAGATTAGGTTGATACATATTCTAATATGTCCATGGAGGGGGGGTTATTTCATTAGTTTTAATGAAATCCAGAGATACACCATGAAAAACAGTCACTCCTGTTGTGTGACTATTTCTTAATTGAAACATTTCTTCCTGAATGATAGCTAAGAGGCTCACAAAGTATAGAAATCTCTGGAAATGTTTGTGAATAATGAGGCTCTCACTGAATGTCGATTGCGTTGGGTGGGTCACTGAGTCTAGGAGTTGTAACCCACCCTACAATCAGTTACTCCAGGGTCACGGAGGGGTGCTATCTGGAAGATAAATGGGCTAGGAAAGAAGAAGGAGGCCATGCTAAGTTTGTCACAGCCTCCGTTTATTAGAGTCCTGGTTGCTGCTTATATAGCCCCTGGATTAGGGCTTGGGGGGCAGGGCACGGGATCTCGCCGCGTGGTCCCGGTCACGTAGGCCAGGAGGTTAGGTGATGATTCTTTGGCCAGGAAGTCGTGAGTTGACACACCTAGTTCCCTGGATAGCTGGAATGTGAGGCGGGTTCCGCTAACAGATAACAGCTAATTGGGTGTGGGGTAGGTTCTATCAATAGAATGATTCTTAACATAATTATGGGTGTGGGGTTCTCTGCAGACTCCCCAAGGCAATGGTTCCTGTAATGATTTTAGGAGGAAATGGCTCCTGACAACTGAACTTATAAAAGCAATAAACAGTTTCTAGGCTGTCTTGGTTAGGTTTACTATGGCTGTGATGAAACACCATGACCAAAGTAACTTGGGGAGGAAAGCGCTTGTTTGACAGTTCAAGGCCAGTCACATCTGCTTTGTGAGACCATCTCTCAAAAGTAACCAAACAAAAAAATCCTAAGAATTGTGTGTGAATGTGTGTGTGCACGTGCACATGGACAAACAAACATGTGCGGATGAATATGAATAACTAATATACTCTACATTTGTTACTATACCTTTGATTTTGCTTTATAGCAAAAATATTCATGTATTTTTTTTAGGTCACCATGGTTGTCCAACTCTGTTTTTCTTGTAGGCTTATAAATTCTTCATTTTTATCGTAGTTGCCAGGTTGGAGGAGTGGAGATTATTTTGTCAATACAATTTAGGCCATCTTTACAAACAGTGACAATTTATAACTGTGACAAATGTCAAAACTGGCTGAATTGCTTTTATTTTTATATTAACTATTAGAAATGACAGCAACACATTAAAAATAAATTTATACAAAGAAATGCATTGATTCACTGTGTAACTAGGAGATCTTGCCAAGTGTACTTTAATAACATTCCAGGATTAAGATGGTCAGAAAATATGATCAGGACTCAGTTTCTCCAAATTACTATAATGTGCTTCTCTCTGGGGAAAGAAAGAGACACAGATGGTCATCTGAAGCTTTATTAGTTGACAGACTCACAATTTAGCAGGCTATAAAAGAAAATATCCAATGCTAATAGCCCCAGCAAAACTTTCCTTAAGTTTCATGCAGTGTCTGACCTAACCACCTTGACTTTCATCTACCTTGCCCACTGAGAAGAAGATTACCCAGTCTAAAAATCTGAAAATGACAAAAACTGAAAATGGTGTTAAATGGTAGTTACTCAAAGGAAAATGAGGATTTTTTTTGTATTAAAAGTATAAAAGAGGCTAGAGAAATGACTCAGCAGTTCATAGCACTTGCTGCTTTTACACAGAAGACAGGGTATGATTCTCAGCACACATATAATAGCTCCCCACTATCCACCTGTAAGTTCAGCTTGAGAGAATCTGACACCCTCTTTTGAACTCTGTGGGTAACATGTATGTACATGCAAACATACACACACATTCTGGCCAAAAACTACTATACTTTATATTAGCCAGGATTCCTCTAAAGTAGTAATTCTCAACCTGTAGGTCGCAATCGACTTGTGGATCAAATGGCCCTTTCACTGGGGTTGCCTAAGACCATTAGAAAATACACATATTTACATTACAGTTTATAACAGTAGCACAATTACAGTTTTGAAGTAAGCAATGAAATAATTGTGTCATTGGGCATCACCACAACATAAGGAACTGTGTTAAAGGGTCCCAGCATTAGGAAGGCTGAGAACCACTGCTCTGAGGGAACAGAAATACACACACACACATACACACACATGTGTGTATGTATGTGTGTGTGTGTGTGTGTGTGTGTGTGTGTGTGTGTATAATCAGCCTTATAGGGTGTACTCTGGGTAGTCCAACAATGATTGTCTCATGATGGAATGGCTGAGAATCTCATAGCTGGTCAGTGCATGAGGGTGAATATCTCAGCATTCCCAGTCTGGTACTGAACTCTGGGACTATTCCTAGAGAGCTGCTGGTCGTCATTCTGTGCAGAAATCCTGAAGATGGTGGTTGTAATATCAGTGAAGGAATGTCTCAGCAACAGGAATGACATCAGCAAGATGTCAGGAGCCATTTTCCCCAAAAAGTATCGCAGGGACTGTTGTCCTAAGAATGTTTGCAGAGAGCCCCACACCCCAACTGTATTGAGAACTGTTTGTTGGCAGAGCCCACCCCACACCCAACTATCTTGAGAGCTATCTGTTAGTGGAACCTGAACGACATTCCAACTATCTAGAGAACTGTCTGTGGTTGGAATCACAAAAGGAACGATTCTGCTTGCATAGAGAACACTAGGTGTGTCGACTCGTGACCTCCTGACCGAGGACTCCTGACCATTGCTGCCCCAGCAAGATCCCATGCCCCTGCCCCCTGCCCCCATCCCAAGCCAAATTACTCATCCAAGGGCTATATAAACTGCTGCCATTACGCTATTAAACGGAGGCTTTGACAAGAGAATTTTGTTTGGCCTCATCCCCCTCTCTTGCCCATGTCTTTTTCAGATAGCGCCTCTTCGGGACCCTGCAATAACTGACCTGCCAGGCGGGTTACAACCCTAGACTAACTGACCCGCTGAGCAGTTACAGCAAGAGTGAGGGTAGGCAGGCATAAAGCCAAATTTTCTTCTTCAGTGTTCCTTTAGGTGGGCTGCCACCAGAAAGTGTAAGTGACCTTAGACATAAGATGAATCTTTCTCCTTTGAATAATCTAAGAAAATCCCTCAGAGGAGTGGCCTGCTACTTGGGTTTCCAGATGGAGTCAAGTTGACAACCAAGACTGGCCATTATAAACATTTAATTTAATTTAATGTTAAAACTAAAAAAAAAAATGAAGGAATTCTGGGCACCAACACAAAATACCCGATTAGCAACCCCATTATCAGATGGTCATCTAAAAACATAGTGTTTCAGTATAAATTTATTCTCATACTTTAGCCAATTTTCTTGGCTATAATGTACATATAATATGATGAAGTCATTTTACGTATACAACTTTATGAATATTTATGTCTATGCTTCTGTGAAACCACTAATATAGTCACTATATAAAATATTTTCATTATAGCAAAAGTTCCCTCTTATAGGCCATTAGCACTTCCACCCCCAAACCAGACAACATTTGACATGTTTTCTGCAAATATAGATTGGTTTGTATTTTCTAGATTTTCAAATAAGTGGAAAAATAAATATATATTTTTGTTGATTCAAGAAACACAGATTTAGGCCAGGCAGTGGTGGTGTACACCTTTAATGCCAGCACTCAGGAGGCAGAGGTAGATCTCTGTGAGTTCTACAAAGCAAGTTCCAGGACAACCAGGACTATTACACAGAGAAACCCTGTCTTGAAAAACAAAACAAGGAAAGGAAAGGAAAGGAAAGGAAAGGAAAGGAAAGGAAAGGAAAGGAAAGGAAAGGAAAGGAAAGGAAAGGAAAGGAAAGGAAAGGAAAGGAAAGGAACAGATCTATCTTTAAAACAGACACAACATCATTTATTCTGGAGCCAAATATGAGTGAACGTGTTTCAGGAAGATGAATTCAGGTTACCCCAATGTCCATGTTCCAAGAAGACAACACTTTCATGAAGTGTCTTTAGTAATGGAACAAAGAAAAACATTAATCAAGGCATTTGTCTTATTTTTTATCAACACTAAATTATTAGTGCTGATGTGGGAATAAGACAGACAATGCACCTGCCTGAAAGATGCTTCTAGTCAAGAGGAAAGAAAGGTAATAAGGAAAATGTTTATATATAATTAGAAGTCACAGTAAGATCTATAGAATGAAACAATTTTAGATTGGGTAGTCAAAGAAATTCTGGGAGGAAATCTGTCAATACCAAAACACAACTTTTGCCTCAAGCAGAATAGAGAAGTTCATTCAGGAGGAAAATATGAGTGAACATCGCCCAGGAACATGGATTCAGAATTTCACCATGTTACTGCATGATAATAGGTTCATTTTCTTTTATGGTAACAGAACAAAGAAAATTATAAATCATGATCCTTTTGAAAAACACCAGTGGGTACATCAAGCAGTAGAGTTACTAAAAAGGAGGGAAATCTCTGCTGTAGGCCTTATATGCTGCCTGAAAATATCCTTAGATTTTTGGTTGTTAGAAACTAGAGGTTTGGTAAGTTAATACATTCCAAAAAGTTTCAGCAGATAGTCATGAAGGTGTAAAGGTAAAACACAGGATTGAGTAAGGAATGGCTAATATGGCACATTGAAATTAGGTTCTGGACCTGCAACATCCCAACTTCTCTACAATCAAAAAGTTAATCAGTTTAACCTTGTAAAAGTTGAATGTAGTGTGCAACTTCTTCCTAGGAGCTTTCATTCACATACTTTTAAGAATGGTGTGGTGGTTTGAATGAGAATGGCACTCACAGGTTCATGTGTTGGAATGTTTGGTCCCCAGTTCGTGGAACTGTTTAGGAACGATTATGTGGTATGGTCTTGTTAGAGCGGGGGTGGTCTTGTTGGAGGAAGTATGTCCCTGGCTATGGGCTGTGAGGTTTCAAAAGCTCACTCCGAGGCAGAAATCTTTAATANCTCTCTCTCTCTCTCTCTCTCTCTCTCTCTCTCTCTCTCTCTCTCTCTGTAGTGTTCAGAGCAAGTTCTCAGCTACCACTCCAGCACCATACCTAGCTGCTATTGCCATGCTCCCTGCCATGATGATCATGGACTAACCTCTGAAATTGTAAACAAGCCCCCAATTAAATGTTTTTTTTTTTCCATAAATTGCCTTGATCATTTTCTCCTCACAGAAATAGAATAGTAACTAGCCAGGTGGTGGTGTCACACACCTTTAATCCCAGCACTTGGGAGGCAGAGGCAGGCTGATCTCTGTGAGTTAGAGACCAGCCTGGTCTACAAGAGCTATTTCTAGGACAGGCTCCACCCCGCCCAAAAAAAAAAAAAAAAAAAAAAAAAAAAAAAAAAAAAAAAAAAAAAAAAAAAAAAAAAAACCAGAAAACAGTAACTAAGACAGTTTCATTCATTCAGATTGCTATGGAGATTCACTCATATTATTACAGATGTCAGTAGTCAATTCTCTTATGACTGTACAGTAAAACTTTGTGAAGATGTGATGAAATTTGTTCATCAATTACCAAGTTGAGATGTATTTAAGTTGTTTTCTGTTCGTAGCCACAATTAATAAAGCTACAATGCATATTTATAGAGAAGTCTTAATATGACCCTGTTTTTTTGTTTTTAGGTTTTTTTTCTCTAGGTAAATTACATATGGTAGATGATGTTTTTACTTTAAAGAGACTGGCAAACTGTCAAATACCTGGGCAATTTTATATTCTCGCAAGCAGTGAGTAGAAATTCTAGGTACTTCTACATTCTCTACTATATTTAGTACAATAATTTTAATTTTTAGTCTTTTATTGGATATACAATCATTTTAATTTCTGTGTATCTAGTAACTCCGGATGCTGACTACATTTTCATGTACTTTTGGCCACTATCATATATTCTTTTGTAAGTTTCCTTTTCAAATATTTTACTCATTTTATACTAAGATGTCTTTTTATTAACCTAGAATATATATATGCATATTCTAGCACACATGCATTACACACATATATTATAACACATACATATGTATTATACACTTGTCTATCATATATAATATATCATATAATTATATATAACATAACATTATATATTATATGCATATATCTATGCATATGTTATTCTGGAAGTAGTCATTTATCTGATATAAGTTTTGTGAACATTTTTCTTACTTTGTGACTTACCTTTTCATTTCTAAATAATGGCTTTGAAAGAATAAAGCTTTTTAAGTTTGAGCCTGGTACAATTTATCTTTTTTTTAATGTTTTCTGTTTCTCTTTGTTGTATGAATGTTTTGCCAACTTCAAGGTCTTACCTATATTTTCTTCTAGAATCTGTGCTCTTTTAACGCATACTTACACCTATGTTTTGTTTTTATTTTTCTGTATGAAATTAGGTAAAAGTAAAGTTTTTTTTGGTTTATTAGTTTTACTGGTGAGCAGTTGTTTTAGCACAATATGTTGACAAGACTTCCTTTCACCTTTTTTACAAATCAATGGACCATATATAGCTAGCTCTATTTCTGGATACTTTCTAGTCTACTGAGACTATATTTATCATCATTATTTACTATAGTTTTTTTAAAATCCTGAGATGAGGTAGTATAAGCATCCAACTTTGTTCTTTTTCAAAATTTTGGTTCTTCTAAACCATTTGCATCTTAATATACACTTCAAAATTAACTTTTTTGAGACAGAATGTTAAGACTATGGAGCTCAAGATGACTTTGAACTTGATGTAAGGACCCATCCCAAGTGTTGGAATTATAAGCATGTGCCTCCTTATGCCCAATTCTGTGACTTAACTCAGGACCACTTTTTGTTTGTGTATTCATTACTTTTCTCTTGCTGTGACAAAGTACCACGATCAAGGGAACTGATGGAGTGAAGAATCAATTTGAAATTATAATTTCAGAGGAATAAAATTCCATCGCCATTGTTTTAGGGCTACTGTTACTGTGATGAAACACCATGATCAAAAGCAAACTGGGGACAAAAGAATTTATTTGGCTTACACATCAGAACCCATTATTGAAGGAAGGCAGGACAAGAACTGAAATGGGGAAGAAATCTGGAGGCAGAAACCATGCAGGAAGGTTATTTATTGGTTTGCTCCCCCATCGTCAAGAAAATTTGGGCAGAAACTAGATGCAGGACCTGGAGGCACGAACTCATGCTGAAGCCATGAAGGAGTTCCTCTTACTGGCTTGTTGTTCATGGCTTCCTAAACCTGCTTTCTTATAGAACCCATAGCCACCAGCCCAGGACTGACTCCACTCAAAATGGGCTGGGCCCTCCCACACATCAATCACTGATTTAGAAAATGCCCCTACAGGTTTGCCTATAGCCCAATCTCATGGAGGCTTTTTCTCAAGTAAGGCTCTTTCCTCTACTGTGACTCTATTCTGTGTCAAGTTGACATAAAACTAGCCAGGACAACCATCATGATGGGGAAAGTATAGCAGAAGGCAGGCATGGTGACTGGAGCAGCAAGCTTAGAGGTCATATTTTAAATTATAAGCAAGAAGCAGAGAGCTAACTCAAAATAGCCTGAAGTTTTAAACTCTCAAAGCTTGCATCCAGTAGCATATTTCCTACAACAAGGCCATACCTCCTAAACTTTCCCAAACAGTTCCACCAACTAGGGGTCAAATACTCAATTTCCTGAACTATGGGGAACTGTTGTGGAGTAGTGTAAGATGTGTTACATTCATTTACAGGGGGGGAATATTTGTTTAATGTTGCAAAGATGTGTTACATTATTTTTTGTTACATTTGTTTAACTCTGTAAAGCTGTGTGACTATGCCTGCCTAAAACACCTGATTAGTCTAATAACGAGCCCAACAGCCAATAGCTAGGCAGGAGAAATGATAGGCAGAGCTGGCATACAGAAAGTATTAAAAGGATGAGAAATCTAAAGATGGGGAGGAGAAAGAAAAGGAGAAGGTGAAGAGGACACTAGGGGCCAGCCACCCAGCCGTGCAACCAGTCACAGAGTAAGAGGGAAAGAAAGATATATAAAGAAAAAAAGGTAAAAAAGCCCAGAGGCAAACTGTAGTTAAAGAAAAATGCGATAATTTAAGTTAGAAAAGCTGGCTAGAAATAAGCCAAGCTAAGGCCAGGCATTCATAAGTAAGAATAAGTCTCTGTGTATTTATTTGGAAGCTGCTCTCAAGGACCCCAATATGCCTGTGTCAACATCTTGCTGAAAGTTTGACTAGCGCTGGATTGAATCCATAGATCAGTTAGGGGAAATCCATATGTAAGTACTACAGAAATTTCCTACATTTTGTTTTCTTTCAAAATAATTTTTTAGTTGTCAGTGGAGAAGTCATATGACCTCATTAAGTTTGTTCCAGAAATTTTTTATGGGTTTGATATGGGTGTGATGCTTTTGTCTAAGGAATTATATTTTATTTTACTTTCCAAGAATCTTTTTTGCAGAAATATAAAAATACAGCTGATCTTCATATGTTGACTCTACAGTGCTGTCTCAAGAGCCCAAAGCTCCTGCACTAACAGGATAAAGGGGAACCAGGCATGGGTGTTTACAGTGTGCCTTTCACAGGATTTCACTTTAATCTAGAGAGTGGCTTAACACCTGGTTGTTGAACTCATGACTGTATGTCCCTTATACAGGAAACTTGTTTGTACTAGCATATACTCCTTGTCTCTGTCTGACCTGTGCTCTTCTGCCTCTGAGCACATCTTTGTGCTCTCTAGGCACACAGGCAAAATCTGGCCTGGAGTAGCCCACAAATCTTTAGATAAAAAGCACAAATTTAATATACAAGCACAATCATCAACAAGTTCAAAAATATATCACTTAAAGATTCTGAGCAAGAAGAGATCTATGAGTCAGCAGGAAAGTCTTCTATTGCTGGAACACTAAAGAAGAAATAAACAGCGAAGCTGGGGGTGAGATGGTAGTGGGAGAATGGCAAACAGAAACACATATAAGGGACTCTATTGTGGCTCACATTAATTTTGAGTGGGGATACTTGAATGGTCTTTTCAAAGGAAGCAGTGGGAATGCAGAGCCTAGTCGGCTATGTAGCAAATAATTAGCCACCATTTGGACTATTTGGATTTCGTCTAGTGATTGATTTGTGCTTGTGTTTGTGTGTTTGTGTGTGTATATATATACATGTATGTGAAGATCAGAAAACAAGTCTTAGAAGTTGATTCTCTCCTTTGACCTTCTGGTATCTGGGAAATGAAATCAGGTCATATGACCAGTACACAAGCTTCTTGCACTATTTGAATGAGACATTTCCCCCATAAGTCTCAGGAATTTGAATACTTGGTCCCCATTTGATGACTCTTTGGGGGAAAGGTATCAGAGGTGTGGCCTTACTGAAGGAAGTATGTCATTGGAGGATGAGCTTTGAGATTTTGAAGGACTTGCCATTTCAAGTTAGCTCTCTCAGTTTGTGGTTCAAGGTGGGAGTTGATACTTGTTGATACTCCAACCACCTGCTTTCTGTTACCTTCACTCTGCCATCATGGACTCATTCCTCTAGAAGGGTAAGTCCCACATAAACCCCTTCTACTAGAAGTTGCCTTGGTTATAGTGTTTTATCACAGAAATACAAAAGTAACTAAGACAATCCTGCTGTTCAGGAGTGTGATTTTATTGTTTTTTTTTTTGTTGTTGTTGTTGTTTAACATACAAAGCAGCAATATTTGTCTCATTCCTAATACACAAATTTGCTGGATTAATTTGCCAGTCCTAGTGACCTTTTTAGAGCCTTTTTGTTATCTTGTTTACCTTTTTAATGAAAAAAATCAGTGTCTATGAATGTAAACAGGTTTTCCTTTTCTAATCCAATATTTGTTATTTTTACTTTATTGCAGGCTAGTGCCAGTATAAAAACAAATGGATACAAGAACATATTCTTAAATGTATGTGGTAAATGTCAGTCTTTCATGTGCATTATCAACATGTTTTGTATATAAGTCCTTTATCATATTGAGGAAATTTCCTTCTGTTCTTTGTCTTAGAATTCTTAAATTCTGTTTTTTAGCATGATGTTTTTATTCATTCACTGAGAATACATATTTCTTTCATGTGGTCTGGGAGCAACCACAAATCTGTGGCATAGATATAATACTGATTTAAATGATTTTAAATATATTATTATTATTTTGTGTGTATGAGTGTTTTGCCTGGAAGAATGTCTGTTCATTCTGTGAATGCTTGATACCCACAGAGGCCAGGAGAGAGCATCACATCCCTTAGGACTGGAGTTACAGATAGTTGTGAGCCATTGTGTGGTTGCTAGGAATTGAACCTAGGTTCTCAGAAAGAGCAACCAGTGTTGTTAACTGTTACGTCCTATCTCCAGCCCCAAGACACTGATTTAGAGGGAAGTTTGCTATTAAGCCCACTTAGCAAAATAATAGTTTTACTCGTGAGCTCTTAAGTTCCTCATCCATAGGTTCTTGGCCAGATGTACCATATTAAATATACATTTTCTCCATTCAAATAGCCTTAATTCCAATCAGAAAATGGTTGGTTATCCTCATAACATTGAACTGATACTATACTCTTGAATTCATTTTAATAATATTACTGCAGTTACCAAATGACTTTGATTTTATTCTTCAGTCTAGAAACATATTTAATCATAGTAATATTTTTTTAAAGTTGAGATATAATTCATTTGCCACAATATATGCCCTTTTAAATATTGAATTTAATAGTTTATACTGTATCCATGAGAACATGAAACTATAACCACTCTCTTATTTTATAATATTATCATATCATCATCTCAAAATAAATCACAGGCATACTAGTAATTACTCTTCATTTCCCAATACCTAGCAAGTACTAATTTACTTTGTCTCTATGGATCCCCTTATTCTACAAATTTTCTGCAAATGAAGTCATACAATATATGACTTTTTACCTGACTTTCACATAATACGTCCCATTTATATATAACAAACAATAAATCTGTCTTTCATTTATTTGTGTAATAGATAATTTTTATTGAATTTTGTTTCTCCATTAGAAGTATATGGATATTAAGCACTACTGGTTTTTTTTTTTTTTTTTTTTTTTTACTTTTGGCTACTAGGAATTGTTACTGTAAGCATTCACGTGTCGATTTTGTGGGAAAATACATCTTCTCATTTCATTTGAACATCTAGCTAGTAGTGCAGTTTCTGTACCACAGAGTAAGTCAATTTACCATTGTTGAGAACTGCTAACCCATTTCCAAAGTAAGTGCACTATTTTGTATTCCTCTAGGTCAGTGGTTCTCAACCTGTGGGTCATGACCCCTTTCAAAGGGGTCACATATCTGATATCCTGCATATAAGATATTTACATTATGATTCATAGCAGTAGCGAAATTACAATTATTAAGTAGCAACAGAATAATTTTATAGCTGGGGGTCACCATGACATGAGGAACTGTATTAAAGGATGACAAACATTAGAAAGGATGAGAACCACTGTCATAGGCAATGGCTGAAAGTTCAAAGTTTACCATACTTCTCAATGTCTATCATTTTCATTACAATTCACAACAGTTGGTAGCAAAATGAACTATGTCATCACTTGTATTAAACTTTCCTTAATGATAACTAAGCTGGGCATCTACTTAGTGGCTAAATTGGCCATTGGTATTTTTCCTTTGGAGAACGGTTTATTCAGAAGCTTTGCCACTGTTTGAATTCACTTAGGGTTTGTGGTTGTTGGTGACTTGGAAGAATTCTTTCTAAATCCTGGATATTTGCAACTCATACCAAATATACTAGATGTGTGTGTGTGTGTGTATTTGATGAGTTGAAAATATATTTGATATGAGTTGCAAACATGTACCCATTTGTGAATTGTTTTCACTTTCTTCCTGGCTTACTGGTTTGCTTTTGCAGCACAGTTTTTAATGAAGTTCAGTTAGTCTATTTTTAATTTTATTGCATGTGTTTTAATAAACCACAGTCTCAACCAAGGCCATGAAGACTTACATTTAAGATTTCTTCCGAAAAACTTCATAGTTGTGGCTGTGGCACTTGATTGCCACTCTATTTTGAGTCAGCTTTTGCACATTATATGAGATCTAAATTCTGTTTCACTTATATCTGGCTATCTGATGACTCAGTGCCATTTCTTCCGAATACTCTAGTTGTTTCAGACTTTTCCTATCATACACTTTCAAAATCCCTTCCCCACAAGCATGTCAGTTTACTTCTGAGCTCTTAATTCATTCTTCCTGATTTATATTTCTATCTCCATTTCTGTAGCATACAGGTAGTCTTTAGGGTTTGGGTTTTTTGTTGGTGTTGGAAATGTCCCCAATAAGCTCACATATTTGAATACTTGGTCTTCAGTTAGTGGCACTGTTTAGGGAGATTATGGAACCTTTAGGAGGTGGAACTTTGCTGACAGAGAAGTACATCACTTGGGACAGGATGTACTGGTATGTGGCTTCATACCATATCCTGTTCTCTCTCTCTCTCCCTCTCTTTCTCTCTGTGTGTGTGTCTGTCTTTCTCTCTGTATGTGTCTCTCTGTCTCTCCCTCCCTCTCTCTACTTCCTAAGTACAAATGAAAATGTGATTGGTCAGCTTTCTGCTCTTGCTCCCATGCCTTTCATCACTACTATGATGGACTCCATTCCTCTGGAACTGTTATCCAAATCAATTTTGGTCATGATACTTTATCAAAGCAACCGAAAAGCAACTCATACACTGGCTGAACTCATCTACTCACTTTTATTTTTCCCAAGTTTCTTTGCCATGCAAAATCATGTTTTGTGGTGATATTTTGTTTAACAAATAAAACTTGCCTGAAGATCAGAGTGTAGAGCTGAACCTCTACAGAATCCTCAGACACTGTCTCTAGGAATCCTCAGACTGAATGCCAATGCTCCTGTTTCTTCCCTCCTTATATTCCACTCTCCACCCAGCCATATCTCTCTTCCTGTCTCCACCTCCCTAGTGCTGGAATTAAAGGTGTGAGCCACCACTATAGTGATATATCATTTGCATTTTAATAAACAAATCTTGCCTGAAGACCAGAGGCAAAGCTAAAGCCACTAGAGATCAGGCAATGGTGACCTACATCTTTAAACTTAGGATTTGGGAGACAGAATCAGCTGGATCTCTTTGAATTCAAGGTCACCCTGGGCTACATAAGACCAATGCAGAAACAAATCCAGGTGGTGGCGGCCTATGCCTTTAATCACACAGTTCCTGGTACTAGGGAGTCATGCCTTTAATCCCAACACTAGAGGGAATATAAAATGGAAGGAAATAGAGGCTTAGTCTGCTTAGTTTGCGGTCACCCAAGCTTGTTAGAAGTAAGACTTCTCTAGTGGCTTGACTACTTTGCTTTGCTTTTCTAGTTTTCAGGTTGAACCCCAATTTCTGTCTCTGGGTTTTTATTATTTGTGCTACACACCACTGCTTGGCTCGGTTTCTCTTTTAGACTGATTCAATCTCGTGTACCCAAGGGTGACCTTGAACTCACAGAGATCTGTCTGCCCCTGTCTCTCAATTGCTGTGATTAAAGGTGTGTGTCACCACTGCCTGGCCTCTATGGCTAACTAGTGGCTTAGCTCTGCACTCTGATCTCAGGCAAACTTTATTTTTTAGATCATAAACAAAATATCACCACAATGTCTTCTCAAAATACAAATAGTCTTAAACTATCCTCTTAAACCTGAATATATTTTATTTCTTTCTTATTTTAAAACTGAATTTCCAAGGCTGAAACTTCCAGTATGATTCTCTGTAAACGCTGTGGGAGTGGACATCTTTCCTGAATTCCTCATTTTAGGGGATAATCCTCAGTCTTTCACTGGTGAGTATGATACAAACAGTGAGCTTTTCTTACATACCCATTATTAGGTGAAAAAAAACTTCACTTCTATTTCTACATGTTGAGTGGTTTTAATTATGAGATTTGCTGTATTGAGTCAGATGCATTTCTACTCTTATTGAGTTGTTTATGTGGGTTTTATTTTCTTTTTCCTTGTAGTCTATTAATATGCTGTGTTACATTGGTAGATTTTCCTACTTTTAACCACTTTTGTAAGCTATAATAAATGCCATTTGGTCAAAGAGCATAATCCTTTTTATGTAACGTTCAATACTCCTTGCTGGTATTTTTAAAAGGTTTTGTGTCAAGATACATAACAACTGTTGTTCTAAAGCAATATTTTACTCTGATGGATTTGTCTGGCTTTGATTCCAAGGCAATACAAGCAACAAAGAAAGAATTAGAAAATGTTATTTCCTTTTCTATTTTTAAGTAGATTGTGGGGTATGGCTTTAATTCTTCTTAACTGACAAAATTCATGAGTGAAACAATCTGGTCCCAGGCTTTCTTTTGAAACTAGATTTTATGTATTAATTTAATGCTTACTTCTCTAAGTCTGTCCAGATGCAGATGGATATTAATTTGAGTACATTCTAGTCTATATAACAAATTTCATGCCAACCAGGGCTACATAGCAAAACCCCAGGATGACCTTGAATTCACAGAGATTTGCCTGCCTCTGGCTCCCAAATGCTGACATTAAAGACCTGACCTCACAACGTTATCCTCTGATGTTCATACATGCACTATGGCATGCAGACCCATACTCATACATATGTAAACTTATAATACGATAAATTTTCTTTAAAAATATGTCAAATTTTCTAAATATGTTTGTACATTTGTCTTTATTTCTACTATTGTAATTTTCTATATTTAGTGTTCATAATATAAAGTTTTTACATACATAAAATTGATATACTTTCTTGACATATTAACATTTCATAACAAAGACATCTTCATCTTAGAACTAATGCTACTTACATTTTTATATTTAGTATGTATATTTTATGGACAGTCTATAGTTCTTATATCTAACATCACATTTTCTAAGGTTTAATACAACTATTTAATCAATTTATATGTAACTTGATTAATAATAATAATGTGTGCCACATTGATATTTGTTTGCAAATAATTCTACTCTTTGTTCTTCTCTTGCTTTCTTCAGTGCTAATTTTTTTTCTGTTTCATTTGAATTCTTCCATTGGCTTATAAGATAAATTTCTTTGCTCTGTTTTCATTAGTTATTCTGAAGATTCTGACTCATAAGCTACTTGGAGTGAAAATTATTTCAAATAAAACATAAGAACTTCATAATAAATTTACAATAATCACTCTACCCTCTTAGTGTTCAATAAACCAAATAGTACATTTTACAGTTTTTATTTCAAGTAGGCCTAAGCTTCATGATATGTTAAGAAAAGACATGAAAAATTATAGTTTTGCATGTGGATCCCAGGTTGGAAACACTCTTTTCACGGCATTTCTCTCAAACAGCCTCATCCCGCATTTCTCTCCATGCAGGTGGGGCTTCATTTCTGCTGTTCTCCGAGATGTATTCACTTTGCTTTCATTTCTGAAAGATATTTTTGCTTAACAGACAATTCCTGGTTGACGGTTTTTTTTTTCTTATTTAGTGTGTTGTATTTGCTTATAATCTTATTTCTCATACTTTGAATATGTTCTCATGCCTCTTCCTCAATGGTTTCTGAGGAAAAATCAGACTTTAACCACATTTTTGTTCTCTCATTTGTATCAACTTACTCTATTACTAAGATTTTTACCTCATCTTTGACTTGGAGTTATTTGAGTATTGAAATCCTTCATAATAATAATTCTTGTATGTGTTTTCCTTGCTTTGATTGACTTTCACTGTAGACAAAAGTTTCTGTCCCACCTAGTCCCGCAGCTCTTAAGTCTCAATGAAATTCACAGAGACTTATATTAATTATATTAATTTCCTTCTTTGGAAAGGCCCCTCTGTCCCTTCTAAAGGTAAACATTGGGACATCCATCCTTTCCTTCCTTTGAAAAGTCTCTTGGTTCCTTTGGCAAGTAAGCATTGGGACCACCATCTTTCCTTTGTGTTTGTCTGCCCATCCGGCTAGTAAAACATTTTTTTTTTCTGTTTCGGTTTTCCCAGCATCTCCAAATATGGGCTGACCCCACAGGAGGCAGAACAAAGGCTCAGCTCCCCAATGCCATGCCTTGTCTGGAGACACTGTATGGTCATACAGCTGTGGCCTAAAGAACCACAGAAGTTCCCCACTAATCACTAGACATAAGGGTCCAATACAGTTTCCCAACCCTGTTGAGTGTTGATCACCAATTGTCCCTCTCAGAAAGATGCTGACAGGCAGGGTGGGGTGACCTCTCATCTGTGGGAGTGCCATGTTCCCCTCAGCAGGGAGAAGTAAGCTGAGTGAAGGTATGGGAGATGAGGGCCTGAAGGCTGGTGCTGGCCAGGACTGAGGTGTGTGCGCTGTGACTGGTGTGAGCTTCCTGCTTGACTGAGGTCTCAGGGTGCTGTACAAACCTCAGGTGTAGGTGACACTCTGAGGCATGGGCTGGGGTAATAGACTTCCCTAGCCTGGGGTATAACTTTTGTGCCTAGCTCCCCTCATGTGATCAGCATCGGCATCCACTCCGGTGCAGAACATAGCACACAGGCCGCAGTGAAGGCTCTGGGCCCCTCTCGGACCTCTGCTAGGCTGTGTATCTGTCATCT
This sequence comes from Alexandromys fortis, assembly GCF_014885135.2. Lineage (NCBI taxonomy): Eukaryota > Metazoa > Chordata > Mammalia > Rodentia > Cricetidae > Alexandromys > Alexandromys fortis. Next base: position 337,329 of record NW_026068348.1, read on the forward strand.
GAGCCTCCTGCTTCTTCTGGTGCTTCTGACTTCAGGTGGTCCTGATAGGTCTGAGACCCTGTGCAGCTGATCCTACAGGCTTCACAGTAGTAGGCAGAGGGCAGCCAGGAACCATAGCCTGTCACTTGTAAAGCTGGGGTCCCAGGTCCCTCAGCCTGGCCTGCCCCAGGTGTCTGAACCCACCAGAGCCTTCCGGGATGCCTGCTGCTTCTGTTATGGGCTTGCTGGTACTTCGGTGGGTGGTCCGAGCTGTGGGAGCTTGGGCCTGGTCTGCAGAGAGAAGCTGAAGCTGGCTGCTCCAGGGTACCCTCACAGCTCCTGGTTCCCTTTGACTGTCGGCAGGTGGTGGGTGGATACAGTAGTGGCCACAGCTTCATGCTGCTGCTGTCTGTGCACACCCTCAGCTACCTGGGGTTGATCTTCAATTGGGTGCCGCTGGCGCTTAGGCTTCTTGCCTGGTGCCACTGGAGCTGCAGCCTCAAGGACAGCCGCCCGTGCACTATACTGGTGCTGTTGCAGGACAAGGGGGTGCAGGCCTGTAATCTGCCCGCCTGGGTTCATTTTTCAGACAATGAAAGAGTAGAATGGCTAAATAAGATGGTAGAGCAGGCATGTGGCCCTTTATTTGTCAATTTTTAGGGAAGCTCTTTCGAGAAACCATAGAATTAACTGTGTGGGCAGCAAATGCCCAACTCAGCACCTTTAGCTTCACAAAAGTGAATGTGTGCCAGCAGTTCCTCCGAGTCAATGGTGTTTATACTGGTGTTTATACTGAAAAACTAAACAGAAGAAAAAGTATTCTGAACCTTCAGATTTGTTTTGTAGAAAATTGTGAGGATGATTTGGAGATCAAACAGTATTTTTGTAGGGTTGGTGTGATTCATGGGACAATGTGGGTGATCCTAGAGACCTTGATTGGTTGGCATGCCTTTAGTTGGAGCACTGTCCATCTTCTTCCTAAGGAAACTACTTTTGGAAATTACCTGGACAGGACTGACTAATATCCTGGACATCCCTGGACTGAATGGTTTGTCAGATACTATCATTTTGGATACAATATTGAACTAATTGACAATCATTTGTCAAAAACCAAGATCTTATCAGGGCTCCCTACGCTTCTAATAAAAATACAGCCCCATGCAGTCCCCTTCTCCACTCCCATCCCTCATGGCACCCTGGCCTTTTCAGATTCCAATACAATCTCGAAGGACTGAGCACTGGTACCTGTCACATACAAGATCTCACTACCTAAGAATCTATATCTCTTTACTTCTCAAAAAAGTTGTAGTCCCGACTCAATTAAAACTAAAAGCTGGCTTTAGAGTTGGAGTGTGACTCTCTCTCCTTCTCTAAACCCACGCACATTGTTAGAAGAAAAATTCAGAGTTTATGTCTCATATCAGAAGAGCCACCTGGTGTAGGACAGAAGAAAACCAAAACTCTAGGGACTACTGTTGTTAAAACTCTGTTATCTCTCCAAAATTCTATTTCTCCCCTTACTTATTTGTGACTCTTTAGTAGCTTTTTTTTTTTTGTGGCTAAGAAACTTAATGATATATTGACAGATTGATAGGTAAAATAAATAGATCAATAGAAAAATAGATGGATGATAAATAGAAGATAGGTAGATAAATAGATAGATGTTAGAAAAATAGGTAGATCAATAAATACATAGATGATAGAAGAAAGACAGACAGACAGACAGACAGACAGACAGATAGATAGATAGATGATAGAAAATAATAGATGTGACATGTATACTCAGTAAAATATTATTACATTTTAACACATTTCTCTTATATTTAATTATTTGTAAGTGTATTATGTCTATTTGTCTTCATGTATGGTCCTACCTATCCCTCTCAACAAGTCAGTGACTTTCTGGGTTCTTGGAAGATTTCCCATACCACTGACATACCCTAAAATCCACAGGGACAAGCCATTGTGGAGAGGACCAACAGTTCTTAAGGAACTGTTGGCCAAGACTATCTCACCAGAGGCTAGGAGAAATCCTCATCTGGCTTTACAAGGGGCTCAGCCCAGCTTATATGCACTGGGCATCCCTGTCAAGAAACACACCCCTGCCCCTGGTGACATGAAGATGTCCTATCTCCCCCCAATAGCAGCCTCCAACCCCACTGCTAACCTGTGGGAGAAGGTTTCTTGTGTTTTTCTTTAGACTGCCACAATGCCAGTATGATTCTCAGTAAGAGATGTATGTCCAGTCATGGATCAGCCTGCTTCCACCAAGGAGGGAATAACCCAGGAAGGATAAAGTATATACTCTCCATTCTTGCTCTCATTGCCCCCTAACAAATTGATATATTAAAGGCAGAGGTTATGGCCTTTACTACTCATTTAAAAAAAAACAGTTTGGCATAATATAAAAAGGCTGTTGGATCCCTCCTGAATGCTCACATATGTATTAATTGATAGGATGGTTTTGTTAACTCTTATTCTCCTTAAATGTCTCATGCAGCAGAACTGACACCAGTAAACCGCAAATAAGGTGACTCTTCATGTGTTAATGGCTCTTAGGCATCCTTCTCACAGTCCTTCACAGGAGATTATTCATGCCTGGTTATTTGTGTTTCAAAAGACTATTATTACCTAGTACTCCCCACCTTGGCAGGTCTCCAGGAATGAATGTTCTTTGAGGGTTGGTAGTCAAAGACCACAGGAGTTTGTTTGGCAAGCCAACCTAATACAAACACAGTCCAGTTGCTGAGCCTTCCTGAGATGGGGTCAACAAGGTCTGAGCAAAGAACTCTGGCTTCCACTGAGTGCCCTATGTAATAAATGAAAACAGGTGGATATGAGGAAGTTAAATCCTACAAGGCCAAAAGGAGCCAACCTAGAGTCTGCCTGGATCTGCCAAAGATTTTGTCTTGTACCTAGGCAACAAGGAGCGACCAAGCAGTGTTTCTGAGTGCCTAGCAACAGGTGCTGTCAGAGGTCCTGATCATGCCTAGCCAATGAGAGATGAACATGAAATGTCAACTGTCAACAGATCAGAATGCCTGGGTGCTGAGAGGGTGTATAGGTTTTTCCTTGCTGTTAAATAAATATAAGCCTTCTACTTGACTAATTGTGTCTGTGTCCATTGACGTTGCACCTTTTCACCCCTCCCCCAAGGAAGACATTAGGACCCAGCAATAATAAGCTGTTTAGCCTATTTATTAACTCAAGTTTATTATTAACTAGCCCTTACAACTTAAATTAACCCATAATTCTTACCTATGTTTAGCCATGTGACTTGATACCTTTTCTCAGTAAGGCATTCTCATCTTACTTCCTCTGCATCTGACTGCTGACTGACTCTGCCTTTCCTCTTCCCAGAAACCTCTTAGTCTGGTCATCCTTCCTATACTTCCTGCCTGGCTACTGGCCAATCAGCATTTTATTAAACTAATACAAGTGACAAATCTTTGAGGTGTATAAGAGCATTATCCCACAACATTTCCCTTTTTTCTTTTCAAAACAAGAACTCTAAATCTAATCTCCTCTGCTAAGCTTTTTTCCTGACCAATATTCATAGCAATTTGTAACCAACACACTAAACAAAGACAAACATCCATAATCCACTTTTTGGGAATGTGGGTTTAGTTTTCTAGGCTACTTCCTGCCCATTGGGGGCAATGATAACCTTAAGGAGACTCAAAGTTCAAATATTGACTGGAATATTCTGTGAGGCTGAATCATCTCAGGCAGCAGTCTTTAGGCTGTTCAGGATGTAAAACTCACAAGAAACTGCAACTGAGGTGCTCTGAGACATTGGATCATCTGGGCCATCTGCTCCTATCGGATGTTTCGGGGGGCTTCCTTGATCAAACCTGATTTTTCTTGATCCAGAATGAATCCACGGTCTCTCATTTCCTGTGGAAACAAAAACAAAACCTCTTCTCCAAAGTAACATTTTTTTAAATTAATCCAACCTATATATTTTGAAAATGCCTTTACTTCAAAATATATAGGTTGGATTAATTCAGCAGCATTTATAATCAAATGTCTTTTAGCAGCTGTTATTCCTTAACAGTCATATAATTCAAAGACAATACAATAACATACAGTATCCATATTCTCTGTGTATTTTTCATCTTTACTTGACTTTAAAATTTTTTTGTTTTGTTTTTGAGACAGGATTTCTCTGTGTATCTTTAGCTATCCTGGAACTCACTCTGAAGACCAGGCTGGCCTTGAACTCACAGAGATCTGTCTACCTTGGTCTCCCCAGTGCTGGGATTAAAGGCATACACTGTAGGTGGAGACCACTCATTTGTTTACTGTCTGGTCAGACCTGAATAGACACATAAACTATATTAATTAGTTAGGTCTTATATCTTGAATTAACCCATATATANTACACATCAGCATGAGGCTGTGGCTTACTGGTAAGGATCTGGCACTGGACCTCTTTGACAGCTACATGGCATCTCTTTGACTCTGCTTACTCTCTACACATCTCATTCAGCCTGACTATATTATGCCCTTCTGTGGGCCAAAGGAACTTCTTTATTAACCAATGGTAATATATCATACAGAGAGGAATCCCACATCAGTGTGCAACTACACTGGACTATTCTATTTCTTTTATTTTTATTTTTTATTTTTATCCCATTCTAAGGATTCCTAGAAGTAGGACCACCATTTTGGACTGAGGTAGAGGTAAGAACCAGTGGCTAGCTGTTTTGCTTTTATGACCTTCAGGTTAAATCCCAATATCTATCTCTGGGTTTTTATTAGTCATGCTAGAGTTACTGTGGTAGTTTTAAGAGGAAATATACCCCCATGGGCTTGGGCTTTGAACACTTGGTTCTCAATTGGTGGCATTGTTTGGAGATAGTGTGTCACTGAAGTTGGTCTTTGAGATTCTATAGCTTCCTCCTGATTCCAGTTGGCTCTCTTTGGTTTATACTTGTAGTTTGAAGACTTGAGCCCTCTGCTTCTTGCTCCTGCCACCATGCCTGCTCCTTGCTGCTATGTCTCCCCATTAGGACAGATTCTTTCTGGAACTATAAGCCATCTTCTTCCATGAGTTGCTTTTGGTCATGGTATTTTATCACAGCAACAAAAGTAACAAACTCACAAAGGAGTAACTTTATATTTTTCATCGGAATTTAATTTCAGACATCTGTGTTTACTTTTCTTCTTCCCTGTGTTTATTCAGTTTTATTGCTTTTATATACCCATCTTAATTTCACTTTTTTTAACCTTTAACTAGCTCTTCATTTTATGTAATGGATTTTCATTTCTGCTATTGTACTTTTGAAATTTTGTCCACTTTTAGAAAATTAGGTTAAACTCTCTGTTCTCTGATTATTTAAATTGTTTTAATTTGTGCAACAGTTTAACCTTCTTGCACCCTTGAAATTTTCCCAGCTATACCCCCAAGATATATATATCTGTTCTGATTTATTTTCTAGTGACTGCCTCCCACCAAGGGTTACTTAAACATTCCTGTTTCTGTGCATATCGATAATTTTGTTTTATAATTGAATATTATAAATGCCCATTCCAGTGATTCTGAATTGCATTATATTCTGAGAAAAAAAAATGACCTAGTAAGCAGTTCACTTGTATGGTTTCAAACTCCAAACTTTGTGTCCTGTGTTGTGTAGTGGCTGATATATTTGTGTAGTTATTACAGCTTCTTGCTGCTGCTATTTTTACTTTTGTTTCCTGGGAGTTTCACCTGCACCTGAATAGGTTGGTGGTCAGCCAAGGGTTTGGGCACCGCTTATCCTCAGATATTGGAGGTTCACCATCACTGTACTCTTGTTTATGGAATTTTCTCCTAAATTAATCTACTGTCCTTTGACATATCATTTTCCCCCCACAAGAACAGGCTAAGCAACACATGCACATTTTGTCAAATTCAATAAACACTCATAAATCTCATCTAATATAGCTGATTTTCATGGACACATTTTTATCTGCCCTGCCAGTTCTCATCAGAAACTTTGGTATTGCTGCCCTCCTCCCACCACCACGTACAGTTTAGCAGTCATACACAATTAGGTGAGAGTTCATGATCACAATTTGTGTTTTGCTCTCTTATAGATCTCTTGCTTCCAAAATTCACTTCCTATTTTTTTTTCACCTTTAGACTTTTCTCTAATACCATTATATGGAGATGTCTTTTTTTTTTCTATTTTAGCCACGAAGGTAGAGAAAAACCTCAGAAAGGGAAGCCAGATACTTGTGCTTTACAATGTTGAAAATATATTATCTTTATGTAAATATGTATACATGCACTTCATTTTTTAAAATTTTTCATTGTAATGTTTCAACCAGATACTCCACTTTGACATAACTAGGAGTTCAGAAACATATTTTTCTCCCAAATCAAAACATTTTCTATTAGCTTTCTAAATTTATTCAAATGTTTATAAGAAAGAATGCAAATTCAGAAAGCTGAACTCAATTTCTAAGTGAATATTTTATAACCTAGTTTTATAAAATAATAATGTTGCATTGGCATGTAAGCCTCTCTATGTGGAGATCAAGAATTAATAGGATTTCTTGGTAATCTTTATCAAATAATCCAGACAAGTTAATAATTTTCAAAAGGGCAAATAAGCTACAATCATGTCATCATTTTTTTTTTTGTTGGCTCACTGTGTTTTACCAAGTCATATTTTAATAGGGTTTGTGTAATTAACTCTTTTTCACAAGATAAAGAGTTTATACCTTTCTAATACATGAAATTGTTTCTGAGATAACCTAATCAGTGGTTTAGTAATTGATTCTTTCATGGATGTGGGGAAGATATTAGAGATGGACTTCATTTTCTGTTCATGTGACGCCAATAAATAACAAAACCTCAAATGTCAATTTGCTATCAAACTTTCAAATGACCATTTGAACCTATAAGTTCCTTTTAGACTTTTCAAAATACAGATGGCCCTTGGCTTTTGATAGAGTTGTATCCCAATAAAACCACTATTAAGTTGAAAATATTGTTTAAGGCAAAAGTGCATTTAATTTGCTACACCAATACTAATTAAGATCCTAGCTTAGAAATATGGTATAACAGAGTAATGTTACATGGTCACCTGGCTAACTGAAACTATAACTTGTTGCTGCTGCCAGCATCTCAAGTGAGTTTTGTAATGCATGATGCCAGCCTAGGGAAAGATAAAATCTTCAGGTTTCATGTATAGTTCCTACTGAACATGTATTGTTTTTGCACCAATGAAAAGAGGAAATTCTTATGTCAAAAATTTAAGTGGGAGATTATACCTACATTATTATTTTATAAAACTAAGTTATAAAATATTCACTTAGAAATTGAGTTCAGCTTTCTGAATTTGCATTCTTTCTTATAAACATTTGAATAAATTTAGAAAGCTAATAGAAAATGTTTTGATTTGGGAGAAAAATATGTTTCTGAACTCCTACAGATGTATCTACCAAAGTGAAAAATGCTTTGAACAATTATCAATTTTAACATCCATGTCTTTCCAAGTATAAAAACACACAACAGTGGAAATTTCCTAATGTTCAGCAATCTTGGTTTTTCAAAAGTCATTGATCCCTAGCCGGGTGGTGGTGGCGCACGCCTTTAATCCCAGCACTAGGAAGGCAGAGGCAGGCAGATCTCTGTGAGTTCGAGACCAGCCTGGTCTACAGAGCTAGTTCCAGGACAGGCTCCAAAGCCACAGAGAAACCCTGTCTCGAAAAATCAAACAAACAAACAAAAAAAAAGTCATTGATTCCACTTGTATGTACCAGGAAATAGTGTTGTAACAATAAGCAACCTTCAGTAAGCATGTGGCACCTCTCAAGATAGGTAGCAATTTGAACAACATTCTTTAGCATTTCAGAAACACAATATTGAGTGTCTCTTCAGAAAATACAAAGCATCAAACTAGTGAAATTTAAGTGCAAAATACGAATAGACCAACAGTGGAAAAGCACATAGTTGTATGGCTTTTCTACTAGTATGAAAAACAGTTGGTGTGACAATTTGAACTTTGCCTGGTGACCTGAATTGTCATCTATGGCTAAATTATGGGTCATAAAGTAAGAACATTCAAGCTTGACCTGATTCTTTCTTCAGAATGTCCCAAATAGCTTTCCCTTCTCTATGTCTTTCTTTGTTCAGATTTTATAAGAATTCCAATAACAAAATGATATAAAGAAGAATTGAAGGCAATGGCGGGAAGAGGGGGCGAGTGGTTTGCATGAGAATGGTTCCCAGAGACTCATATATTTGAATGTTTGGTCCCTATTGGTAGAACCATTTGAGAAGGATTAGGAGGTATGACCTTGATGGAGGAGGTATGTCACTAGGGTTCAGGCTTTAAAGTTTCAAAAGTTCATGCCATTTCAAGTAAGCTCTCTTTGCTTCTTGCTTGTGGATTGATGTAAGCTCTCAACTACTGCTTCAATGCAGTATCTGCCTGACGGTTCCCATGCTCCCTACCATGGTAGTCCTGAACTTTAACCCTCTGCAACTATGAGCTCCAAATTAAGAGCTTTCTTTTATAAGTTGCCTTAATTATGGTGTCCTATCACAGCAATTGAAAAGTAATAAAGAAAAGGAAGATAATATTTTATATGAGAAAATAGCTGCATTTTCTTCTGCTTTATTTTTAAATAGTTTTCTTTATTTAAGTTTTAAAATGATTTCTTTATTTTTATTTTATGTGCATTATTGTTTTGCCTGCATTCATATCTGTGTGAGCGTGTTGGATACCTTGGAACTGGAACTACAGACAGTTATGAACTGCTATATGGATGCTGGGAATTGAACCCTAGTCCTCCCGAAGAACAGTCAGTGCTCTTAACCACTGAGCATTCTCTTCAGTACCTATTTTTTTAATAAAGCTCCATGGAACTTTTTTCCTCCTGGTTTCCCCACAAATTGTTCAGAAATAACAAGACCATTTCTGCATGTAAGCATAAAAATAATAAATCAAGATTCAATGACACTTTACAAAATGAACTTGCCTGTGGATCTACCACCTTGATGAGTAAATAAAATATTCCAGAATCATTAATATTTATTAGTTCTCTTATATTCCTTCCAAATTTCCTCTTCCCTAAAGGTAAAAACTATCATGAGTTCTATCAGCATAGCTAATGTTTGGATGGTTTTGATTTTTATAAAAATGAAATAATAAGCTGGGATGAGTGAGACATGGCTGTAATACCAGCACACAAGTGTTAAAAGCAAGATTACCATAAATTCAAGGCCAACTTGGTCTCATAGCAAGCCTCAGGTCAGCCTAGAACTCATAACAAAACCCTGGCTCAAAAAAAAAAAAAAGTAGTCACGTTCATGTTCTTTTTGCTCATTGTTTCTTCCTCAACAGTTTGATGTTGTGAAACATACCTGCCATCACATCACATATTTAAGTAAAGTCCATTGTTACATACTATTTGATTTTGACACTAACTCAGACTGTATTTCTGTGGACGAACAATTTTGGATGCATTTAGTTTTATCTTTTATGAATAGTGTTCATCTAAAATATTCTTAATATTTTTAACTTAATATTTTTGTTTTATTTCACTTTTATTTATGACTGCCGTGCATGTATGTATTTGCACTATGTGCATGCAATGCCCTCAAAGGCTAGAAGAGGTTTCAGATCCCCCGAAACTGGAGTTACAGTTGGTTGTGCGTCACCATGTATTGCTGAGAACTGAACCTGGACTCTTTAAAATATTCTGGTACATCTCTTTCGGAACATGAATTTATGTACAAATCTGTGGTGTACACCTGGATATAAAATTGATCTTAGAGTACACTGGTGCTTATTTTAGCAAATACTGCTATTTAAGACTATTTTTAACAGATATTGACATTTTTTTTTATTGAAAATAAGAAAAAAAAAAGTTTCCGCCTCCTCCCAGCCTCCCATTTCCCTCCCCCCACTCCTCTCCCCCTCCCTCTCTAATCCAAAGAGCAGTCATGGTTCCCTGCCCTGTGGAAAGTCCAAGGTCCTCCCCACTCCGTCCATGTCTAGGAAGGTGAACATCCAAACTGGCTAGGCTCCCACCAAGCCGGAACATGAAGTAGGATCAGAACCCCTTGCCATTGACCTTGGCTTCTCATCAGTCCTCATTGTTCGCCATGATCAGAGAGTCCGGTTTTATCCCATGCTTTTTCAGTCACAGTCCAGCTGGCCTTGGTGAGCTCCCAATAGATCAGCCCCACTGTCTCAGTGGGTGGGTGCACCCCCCGTGGTCCTGACATCCTTGCTCGTGTTCTCCCTCCATCTGCTCCTCATTGGGACCTTGGGAGCTCAGTCCAGTGCTCCAGTGTGGGTCTCTGTCTCTATCTCCATCCATCACCAGATGAAGGTTCTATGGTGATATGAAAGATATTCGTCAGTATTGCTATAGGATAGGGTCATTTCAGGTTCCCTATCCTCAGCTTCCCAAGGGACTAACTGGGGACATCGCCTTGGGCTCCTGGGAGCCACTCTAGGTTCAAGTCTCTTGCCAACACTAAGGTGGCTCCCTTAACTAAGATATGTGCTTCCCTGCTCCCCTATCCAACCTTCCTTTATCCCAATCTTCCTGTTTCCCCAAGTTCCCCCAATCCTCCCCTTCTCACTTTTCTCTCCCCGTCCCCCCTTATCCCCAACCCACCCCACCCCCAAGATCCCAATTTTCTCCCCGGCAATTTTATCTACTTCCCTTAGCCAAGAGGATAACTATATGTTTTTTCTTGGGTTCACCTTCTTATTTAGCTTCTTTAGGTTCACCAGGTATACACTCCGTGACCTTTATTTATGGCTAGAAACCAATTATGAGTGAGTACATCCCATGTTCATCTTTTTGGGTCTGGGTTACCTCGCTCAGGATAGTGTTTTCTATTTCCATCCATTTGCATGCAAAATTCGAGAAGTCATTGTTTTTTACCGCAGCATAATACTCTAATGTGTATATATTCCACACTTTCTTCATCCATTCTTCCATTGAAGGGCATCTAGGTTGTTTCCAGGTTCTGGCTATTACAAATAATGCTGCTATGAACATAGTTGAACAAATGCTTTTGTCATATGATAGGGCATCTCTTGGGTATATTCCCAAGAGTGGTATTGCTGGGTCCAGGGGTAGGTTGATCCCGAATTTCCTGAGAAACCGAAACACTGATTTCCAAAGTGGTTGCACAAGATTGCATTCCCACCAGCAATGGATGAGGGTACCCCTTCCTCCACAGCCTCTCCAGCAAAGGCTATCATCGGTGCTTTTGATTTTAGCCATTCTGACAGGTGTAAGATGATATCTCAAAGTTGTTTTGATTTGCATTTCCCTGATTGCTAATGAGGTTGAGCATGATGTTTTAAGAATTTTATTTGAATTATAAGTTGAATTAAAGTTCCTTCAGCAGTCAAGCTACATGCAAACACAGAATCAGAGAGTAATAGAGTACAATGAGTGTGATTCCCATTTACTCACATAGTCACTTAACAAACTGTTAACAATCTGTCTGTTCCATTGGTTGCTTGGTTGCTCAGCTGGTTAGTTGGTAAGTGTAAGAAATAGGATTTCACAATGTAGTAAGGTTTGTCTGAATCTTAATATGTAGTCCAATCTCATCTAAAACTCACAGTGATCATTCTCTCTTAGCCTCCTGAGAGCTGAGATTACTTACATGCAGCATGCATGGCTGCTAGGCACAGGTAGTGCAGCCTAGGACAAATAAGTCTGTTCTCAACAAGTAACTCTACAATGTTGTCTATTAAAATCAAGTCCATTTTTGCCTTACATGATGGTTCATGCCTTTAATCCTACCCCTTGAGAGGCAGAGATAGGAGTTTGGTTTCAATGTGTTCAAGGCCAGCCAAGGCAACATAAGGAGACCCTGTCTCAAAAAAAAAAAAGGAAAAGAAAGAAAGAAAGGAAAAAAAGAAATGAAGGAAGGAAGGAAGGAAGGAAGGAAGGAAGGAAGGAAGGAAGGAAGGAAGAAAAGAAGAAAATGGGAAAAATCATATCCATTTAGCAGAAAGTATTTGTGGTCTTATGTCATTATTTAAATTGTGCATTCCCTCAAACCCATATACAGAAAAATCTTAATCCCCAGTATAGAAGAATTTAACTTTATTTAGAGAAAAGACAATTAAATTATAAATTAAGGTAAAAATAAGTTCATATACTTGAACCTAAATCCAATATGGCTAATGCCTTTTGTTTTTATATAAGGTAGGGCTGGAGAGAGGGGTCAATGGATAAGAGCACTTCCTCTTGCAGATGAGCAGTTTGTTCCCAACATTCACATGGTAGCTCACAAGCAACTGATCTCTTTCCAGTTGCAGAGGATCTGACGCCACTTTCTGGATTCTGTATTCTTAAGGCATACATATAGTATACACAAATATATGCAGGCAAAGCATTCACACACATAAAAATAAGTAAATTAATTTTTTAAATGATAAGAATAAAGAAAACCAAAAAGAGTAAAAAAGGAGAAGTTAAAACTGTAATGATTAATTTGTGTATCAGTGTTACTGGGACCCAAATATGTAGCTAAATGTGATTTCTGAGTATGTTTGTAAAAATGTTTCTAGTAAGACTGACATTTGAACTGATGGACTAAGTGAAGCAGATGGTCATCATTAGGCAGGCATTTCTATGGGTAAAGGGCTGAATAGGAGAAATGGCAGAAGAATGCACTCTGCCTGCTAAGCTAGGACATCAATCTTCTCCTGTGCTTAGACTGAGGACATTAGATTCCCTACTTCACAGTGCTTGACTGAGTTCACTGCTGTCTTTATTTGTAGACAGCAGGTTATGGTACTTCTTACCCTGCATAATTGCATGAGCCCATCTCTGATTTGTTGTGCTTCTCCATAACATATGATTAATGCTAGGATATAAGCATGTGCACACACAAAGAAGAAAGAACATGTGCTGTATGATGAGAAGGCAAGCAAAAGACATGAGAGAAAAAAACAGATACACCAACACTTTGATTTTGGATTTCAGCCTCCAAAACTGTGAGAAAACAGATTTTCCTTGTTTCAGCCATTCAGACTGTAGTATTTTCCTATAGTACCCCTGTTCTTTTTGTTGATCTCTCTTGCTGTGATAAATACCACTAACAAAACTAACTTGGGAGAGGAAGGGGTTTGTTTCACCTTATACTTTCAAGTCACAGTCAGTCACCGGTCGAAGCCAGGGCAGAAACTAAAGCAGGAAATAAAACTGCATTGACTCACCTCCTACTTGAACAGGGGTGTTGTTGCCCAAAGTGGTTTGGGCATACCCAAATCAACCATCAATCAAGAGAGTCTTTCACAAGGATGGCCACAGGTCTGGGTGAGCACTTTAAGTCTTCAACTGAGGTCTCCTTTTCCCTGGTTACTTTAGGTTTTGGCAAGTTAATGACAAAAGCTAATCAGGATGCATCATGTTGGCCAACAACTGTTGGTATAACACTGAGATCATGATGCATAAAGGAAAGAAATTAAACTAAAACAAAATTATAAACCTTCACTCTGTAAAAAAAAATAGTTAAGGGAATAGAAAATAAACCACAGAATGGAAGAGAAATATTTGTAATTGTATTTTTTCTTCTTGTTTGTTTTATCGAGATACAGTTTCTCTGAGTAGCTGTCGACCAGGCTGCCCTTGAACTCAGAGATCTGCACGCCTCTGACACCTGAATGCTGGGATTAAAGGCATGTGCCCCTCCACCTGTCTCAATTATCATTTTAACAAAAGAATTATGTTTAGAATATATAAAACTTGACTGCAGAGATGCTAAGCAATCAAGGGCACTAGCTAGTCTAGCAGAGGACCTGCGTTCAAGTCCCAGCACCCCATATGGTGGCTCACAACCATCTAGTTCCAGGGGATCCAGCACCTACTTCGGGCTTTCACAAACATCAGACACATACATATGTGATACACATACGTACATGCAGACAGAACATTCATGCACGTAGAATAAAATTTAAGCTCTCCAAAAAATAGTTTGAAAGACTAGGAAAAGGAGTTTCTACACCTAACAATAAGAAAGCTAAAACTCCAATAAAGAAATGGGCCAAGTTTTCAACAGATAGTTCACCAAAGAATCTATGCAAATGCTATACAAGCACATATATAGCAAATGAAGATGTGGTGGATAACGTGCTTGCCACACAAGCATAAGGACCTTGATTTAGATCCCCACGACCCATGTAAAAAGCCAGGTGTGAAAATGCAAGCCTGTATCTCTAGTCATGGGATCAAAGACAGGAGTCTCTCTGGAACTTGTTGCCAGGCAGCTTAGGCAATTGGTAAGCTCTGGGTCCAGTGAGCAACTCTGTATCAAAACCCAGAACAGAGAGTGCTAGAAGAAGAGAACCAAGCTCATTCTCTGGCCTCCACTTGTGTGTGCAAGTACATGCACATATGCGCGCGCACACGCGCGAGCACACACACACACACACACAAGTTAAACTGCAGCTGTAGGCTACAAGAGTTTTACAGTACATATATAATAAAAGATTTGCCACTAAAATACATAAAAGCTCTTAGCACCCAACAATATCCTCTAACACCTGTCCTTAAAATAGACAACATATCTGAAAAGTCACTTCACCCAAGATGACATACTTCATAGGTGTCAAATGAGCATTTTTCTTAGGGGAAGACACTGTTCAGTTTTTGTGAAACTGAAAGTAAAATCACAGTGACATCCAGCGCCACACATTTTAGAATGATTTACATTAACAGTGCAGACCATACCAAGTGTTGCTGAGACTTGGGAAGAAATGAAACTCTCATTCATTGCCTGTGGCAGCGCAACACAGTACAGCCGTTTTGGAGAACACTTTGGCAGTTTTCTTACAAGCATACATTCAGCCATACCATCCAGAAATTCCACTCCTGGGCTTCTATCCAAGTGGAATGAAAATCCACGTTAACACAAAAACTTGTTTAAGAATGTTCATAGCAACTTTATGTGTAATTATCCACAACTGGAAACAACTCAAATTGCAAGAAGAACCGAGAATCTCTGTGACAGTGAAATGAAAAAGTAAAACATAACGCAGCCGTACAATGGAACACTATTCAGTAATAAAAAGGACCTATCAATTCATGCAAGAACATGAATGAGTCTCTAAGTCATTCCACAATGTCAAACATACATTGTACGATTCCATTTACATAATATCCTTCAAAAAGGCAAAACTATAAGGATGCAAAACAGATTGACAATTGGCAGGAAATAATGGTGTAATGTGCAGGTGATAAACAATACTTTTGAAGTGGGGAGACTATGGTAGAGCTGGATATTGATTACGTTGCTGATTGTCTTAAGGTTTCCCTAGATGACCAAATGGGGTTTGGTTGGAAAGGGTTACTTTCCTCTTACATTTTCAGGTAACAGTTCATCACAGAGGGAAGTCAGGACAGGATCTCAAGCGGGACAGGAATCTGGAAGTAAGAGCTGATGCACAGGCCCTGGAGGGATGCTGCTTACTGACTTTCTGCTCATGGTTTGCTCAACCTACTTTGTCAGAGAGCCCAGGATCACAAGCAAGGGATAGTACACGGTGGGCTGGGCCCTCCCTTATCAATCACTAAGAAAATGCCCTACGGGCTTGACTAAAGCCCAGTCTAGGGGAGTCTACTGAGGTTCTCTCTTCCCAAACGACTATAGCATGTGTCAAATTGACACAATACTAGCCAGCACAGTGGTAGTTACATAGCAATGTATTTGTCATGAAACATTCACCAAACGAGTGTTTTTTCCTGTTTATGAATGGCTTTTTAAAAGATAGATGTGATAGACTCAGATATTAAGAAGTCAAATATCAGATTTTTCCTGAAAAAGGACCATTTACATAGCCTTCTAAACATGATAATAAGTTCAATGATAAATAATTGCAAAGTAAAACATGCTATGAATTATGCAGAGAGATGGAAACAATTTATGACTGCTAAGCAGGAAGCTAAAGATTCAGCTATTGGTGAATTTAAGGGGCCTATTCTGTGCCCTGCATGGTGGTGGTGAGAGGGGTAGCTACTGATATATTTTGAAAAAGAAGACTGCTCTGGCTAGCTTTACATTTTCTAGGAGCCATTCTGCTTGTGAAATTGAGAACGGATTTGATATGTAGGAAGAGTGAAGGCAGAGAGATCAGTTAGATTTTTGCTACCGTCCAAATGAGATGCAGAAAGCTTAGGCTCAGACAGTTGTCACAGAAATATAGAGTAGGTGAAGGTTTCTGAGGCCTGTGGAGTGTAGGTACATAAGCTCAAGAGAGCTGGAGGGGAAGTAATGAGCCAAGCAAAGGATCATTTAACTTTGAAAGGCTTCGCACTCTCTTGGTTTAGTCATAAGGGAGAGAATCAGTACTTTGGGGGCCTATTGAAATTTCCATGATATGAATACACATGAATCCCACACCATCTTTTAAAAACTGACATAGTTTCATATGTTTTTCAGAGGTTTCAATAAAATTCAAATGGCAACCTGATAACTGATAAAATGACCCGTATCTAGGATAGCCATATGTCTCATTTTACTTTCATGTTGTCATTTATTCCAGATCTCAGAGCATAATTATGACTATAGGATATTTTTTTATATATTTTTACTAGTTCTTTCAGAATTTCATGCATGGTTTTATCATATTCACCATACTTCCCCCACCAACTCTTTCTAGATCCACCCCTCTTTCCTGTCCACCTAACCTTGTATCTTTTGGTGTTCTTTTCCTTCACCAAGGCCAATTTGTGCTGCCCAAGTATTCTTGGGTGTGTGACTTTCAAGTGGGATACAGTCCACTCATTAGAAGCTACACTTTTAGACAGAGCTGATGCTTCCTCCCGAGAAGTTAAGATTTGCAATAGCTTCTGATTTGGGATGGGACTTTGTGTTCAAATCCATGACCATGGGATATTAATACAGCACCTCCTCATCTCAAAAGTGCCAGTCTGGATAGTCAATTTTGATGGTTACCCCAACCAGCAGATACGTCTCCACATGAATATTCTTCTAGAGAAGACATGTCAATATACTCATAAACTCCATTTTGGAATAAAAAATTTCAGGTTTGTTTGTATCCAAAAGTCAATAGAAAAGTAAAATAGAATGGAAAACTACAAATGAATGGAAAAGTAAACCATTAAATAACATAAGAATAAATCCAAATGATCACTGAATCTTTTTTTATTCACTTTCTTCTGATTCTACTATTTTGTACTGACTGGGTGTAAAATTTAAAGCCTTCCTGTCACTCTGCCTGAAAATTTCAACAGGGTGCCCTTAGGCCTCAAAAGGAATTAGGAGGTTGTGGCTGGTTGCTAGGTCCCTGACTGTTCTCCTTTCAAAGTGTCATCCTTCATTCTGTCTCCTGTAATCCTATGAAAAACCAAAGCAAGCTTGCTCAGTAGGGCTCCTTGTGAACGATCAAGAATTCTGCACTAAATCATCACCTCACTCATAGGTCCACATAGGGCAGGCAGAAGAGAAAGAAGCATAACAACTTTGTTTTCTGGCACACTGTTCTATCACATCAAGATTGGTTTTTGATGCACCCCAAACTCTTTTTTTCACACTCTGACCATGATGTTAAAATATAATTTTGGCTTGTGTGAGCCAATATAAAAGTGATGGACAAACAGATTCCTAGAACAAAGAAGACTAAAGTTTTTTTTTTTTAAATTCATTATTTCTATCCATCCTATCTCTATGAGGGACTTGTAATAACATGTATGATCAGTGGTTGGAATAAATTACATTTAGTAGTAATCAGATGAGAAATAACTCATTAAGTTACTCCCATTTTAAAAAAAAATCTTTTTTGCTTGATCTTTAGTTTCAAAATAGATTCAGAGTCTTGCAAACACTTCTTAGATTCAATACCTTGAATGAAGTACTAACCACTAACCCAAACAATTAATACTGGCCATTTTATTCTTTTAGAAATACCTGCAACTGTCTGATGCCTTCGGGTTATCTAAAATGAGATATAATTTGCATAAGGCTAGTATTCCTGAGGTCTATATCTCTTCAGTTCTCAAAAGACACTACCCCATCTACTGTTTTGTTTCAGGAATCAGTATGGCAGATAATTAAAATCTAATTCTAGGTACAATAAGAAACATACATGTCACCAGTTTCCTTCACAAAGGAGCTGATATACTCCTTCATTTCACTAAAATCTAAAAGGAATCTCTACATAATACATCCATAAAAGTTGTTCAGACATGAAAAGTATGGGCTCTTGCAAAGAAGTCAAGAAAATGGGTCACCTTTTTGGTACCCTTACCCCCAACAGAGACCAGAATGAATACTGAATCAGTTGTCACAACAATCTGTTCTCTTATTTATTGCTCTGGAGAGTAATTTATCTATTTATATATGTCATTCCTATAAACTCCACTGATCACTTGAGGGCAAACATTGTTTCCTCCTCATCTTTATTTCCCTGACACCTACCATGAAAGGAATTCGGTAACTTGTTGAATGAATGGACAAATACCTTTGATTTTTGTTTGGAGCCATATGTAAACCCTGTTCCACTGAATTTTATATAGTGAATGTTCTGTCAGTGTTAAGTGGTGAAGGAGGTCCTTCTGTTTATGTGTTGCTTTCATTGGTTAATCAATAAAAAAAAACTGCTTGACCTAATAGGACAGAACTTAGGTAGGTAGAGAAGACAGAAGTAAATTCTGGGAGTAAGGAAGCAGAGTCATAGACACCATGGAGCCACCAGAGACAGACGTGCCTACTCTTTCCTGGTAGGCCACTGCCACATGGTGATACAGATGAATAGAAATGGGTTAAATCCAATCTCTTAGCCTGTGCAGAGTACTACTCAGCAGTAAAAAACAAGGACTTCTTGAAGTTTGCAGGCAAATGGATGGAAATAGAAAACACTATCCTGAGTGAGGTAAGCCAGACCCAAAAAGAGGAACATGGGATGTACTCACTCATATTTGGTTTCTAGCCATAAAGAAAGGACATTGAGCCTATAATTCGGGTTCTTAGAGAAGCTAAATAAGAAGGAGAACCCAAAGAAAAACCTATAGGCATCCTCCTGAATATTAACCTTCATCAGGCGATGAAAGGAGACAGAGACAGAGAACCACATTGGAGCACCGGACTGAAATCTCAAGGTCCAAATCAGAAGCACAAGGAGAGAGAGCACGAGCAAGGAACTCAGGACCGCGAGGGGGGTACCCATACACTGAGACAATGGGGATGTCCTATCGGGAACTCACCAAGGCCAGCTGGCCTGGGTCTGAAAAAGCCTGGGTTCAAACCGGTCTTGCTGAACATAGCGGACAATGAGGACTACTGAGACCCCAAGAACAATGGCAATGGGATTTTGATCCTACTGCACCTATTGGTTTTGTGAGAGCCTAGGCAGTTTGGATGCACACCTTACTAGACCTGGATGGAGGTGGGTGGTCCTTGGACTTCCCACAGGGCAGGGAACCCTGATTGCTCTTTGAGCTGACGAGGGAGGGGGACTTGATTGGGGGAGGGGGAGGGAAAGGGGAGGCGGCGGTGGGGAAGAGACAGAAATCTTTAATTAATTAATAAAGAAATAAATAAATTAAAAAAAACAAAACAGCAAAAAAAAATACAAAAATAAAATGAATGTTAACTGTCAAAAAAAATGGGTTAAATCCAGATGTGAGAGTTAGGAAATAAGAGGCTAGAGATAATGGGCCAAGCACTAATTTAATTAATATAATTTCTGTGTGGTTATTTCACGTGTAAGCTAGCCAGGCAGCTGGGACAAACAGCGGGTCCACTCTCCTTGTAACAGTTAAGTGCTGTGCATTATAATGGGGGTTGATAGAATCATGTTAGAGATTCCTACCAGCTGTTACATGTTTAGGAACATTGAAAGCAAAATAAATTTTAGTAGTTTAAACACAAGGGCATGATTGGAGTGTTTGCACCATGAAAAATCGGAAGACATTATTGTTTCGCACCCTCACCCTAGAGCCCATCATTAAATAGCTGAGAGCCCACAGGTAGTATGCTTTCCTAGGGCTTCTATTAGTCAGATTTTCATTGCTGGGACAAAAATCTCTTTAAAGCAAGAAGTATTTTTTTTTCCTCAAAGGCACAGACATTTTATTCTGTAATCTCTTGGCCTTTTTCCCTTTGGGAAGAGCATATGAAAGAATTCTGTTTACTTTACAAAAGTCAGGAGGCAAAGACACAAGAGAAAGGTGAGGTCCCAATATCTCTACCAAGAAAGTGACACTCTCTTAACTTCCTCACACTAGGCCCAAGCAAATAATTCTTAACTGTTTTGTTAGAGAACGTATTTCCTCAAGGAGGGACTGACCAACAAGCCCTGAAAAGCAGGACGTAAAGACTAGTTAGTATAGGTGGTTCAACTAAACCATAAGTAGTAGTAGTGCTCGATCCAGACAGACCAGCTCACACGTCCAAAACAGAACATAATAAAAAAATCAATGGTTAAATAATATAAAATATCTCAGAGTAACTCATCTTCACATGGAAAAGCAAAAAACCCAGGATAGCCAAAAACAATCCTGTACAATAAAAGAACTTCTGGAGGCATCACAATCCCTGACTCCAAACTCTACTAAAGAACTAAAGTACTGAAAACAGCCTGGTATTGGCATAAAAACAGACAGGAGGACCAATGGAACCGAATCAAAGACCCAGATATTAATCCACACACCGACAAACACCTGATTTTTGACAAAAAGGCAAAAAATATAAAATAGAAAAACGAAAGCATATTTAACAGATGGTGCTGGCATAACTGGATGTCAACATGTAGAAGAATGAAAATAGACCCATATCTATCATCATGCACAAAACTCAAGTCCAAATGGATCAAAGACCTCAACATAAAGTCAGTCACACTGAACCTCATAGAAGAAAAAGTGGGAAGTACACTTGACTTCACTGGCACAAGAGACAACTTCCTAAATATAACCCAGTGGCACAGACACTGAAAGAAACAATTAATAAACGGGACCTCCTGAAACTGAGATGCTTCTGTAAAGCAAAGGACACAGTCAACAAGACAAAATGACAGCCTACAGAATGGGAAAAGATCTTCACCAACCCCACATCAGACAGAGGTCTGATCTCCAAAATATACAAAGAACTCAAGAAACTGGTCATCAAAATAACAATCCAATAAAAAAAATGGAGTACAGACCTAAACGGAGAATTCTCAACAGAGGAATATAAAATGGATGAAAGACACTTAAGGAAATGCTCAACACCCTTAGTCATCAGAGAAATACAAATCAAAACTACTCTGAGATTCCATCTTACACCTGTAAGAATAGCCAAGATCAAAAACATTGATGACAATTTATGCTGGAGAGGTTGTGGGGTAAAGGGAACACTACTGCATTGCTGATGGGAGTATAAGTTGGATGTCAGTGTGGTGGTTTCTCAGAAAATTAGGAAACAACCTTCCTCAATATACAGCAATACCATTTTTGGGTATATATATACTCAACCAGGACACGTGCTCAATTATGTTTATAGCAGCATGTTTGTCATAGCCAGAACCTGGAAACTACCTAAATGCCCCTCTACCAAAGAATGGATAAGAAAATGTGGTACATTTACACGATGGAATACTACAAAGCAGAAAGAAATATTGAGATTTTAGGCAAATGAATGGAGCTAGAAAACATCATATTGAGTAAGGTAACCCAGACCCAGGAAGAGAATTGTCATATGTACATACTCATAAGTGGTTTTTAAACATAAAGCAAAAAAAATCGTACAAATCACAATCCTAGAGAACCTAGACAACAATGAGGAACCCAAGAGAGACTTACATGGATCTATTTTACATGGGAAGTAGAAACAAGATCTCCTGAGTAAACTCGGAGCATGGAGACCATGAGAGAGGGTTGAAGAAGGGAGAGGAAGGGAAGGGAGCAGAAAAAAAATTTAGAGCTCAATAGAATCAATAAGAAACCAAGAAACAAAAAAAAAGAGTGAAGTATAGCTAGGAGAAATGATAAGAGCAAAGGTTTGCAGAGGAATCTTGGCCCCAGAACAGAGGGTTTTTTTTTTTTTAATGTTGCTATGTTTCTACTTAGTATTTTACACAAATCATGTATAAAGTCACACCATCACTATTCATTTATAGCATTTCCTTTGATATGAGGCTCTTGGTCAAGATTTACAACTCTTTATTAACAGTATCCCTGTATTGATGGTGTACTTAACAAACAGTGGGTTGAATATATAAAATAAAAAGAAAGAAAAATAAGTCGCCTATAGTCCACTGAAGCTGGCTCAGCTCAGAGTTTCAGAGACTGCCAATTTAGGGAGCATGTACAGACTGCGACTAACCTTGTCCTAGTAAACTTTTCAAATTTATGGCTATTTGAACCCCTCTACATATTTTTGCATCATCCACATATACTAGCCAGTTGAATAGAGAGTAGCATGAAGTGAGTTTCCAGGAAAAGAACACCCCTTTCTTAGAAGTGGCCACCATGGGGGAGACTCAAGAGAGATAACATTCAAAGAAGAAATATAAGCTCCACGTTTGCTGTAATCAGGCCATTGATGCACTGCTCAGCCCACTTTTCTTTTTAGAATAAACAAGTTTATTTGGGTCAGTTGCCATGGCATCAGCAGTCAGTTTTTCCCTCTTACATAATTATCACTTCTAAGACCATGTCCACAGTGTGTTCTTTTCTCAAGAGTATATTTGTGGTTCTTACTTGCTACAATTAAACACTTGCCTGTTTGATCTACTAGCATGTCCTATCTGAATTCTTCTTTCTGGAACATGATAACCAAAACTACTGCTGGCGTAGAGACCAGAAAAAGCTAGAGACAGTTTTACCACCCCTCACTTATGGCACCATCTGGCAACCTAGCCTTTAATACATGAGCCTATGAGATACAGTCAAGAGTCAAACCTTAAAAGTACTTACATCCCTCTAATTGTGTAAATGTGCATGATCAAGTGTATATATAATATGTGTTTACTTTAACAGAGAAAAGAGAGCATATTGGGCGAGGGTGGCTAGATTATACTTCAAATTGATCTCAAAAGCTACAATTCAATACCAACTACTATTGAATTTACAAAAAACTGAATTCTTCAGAAAAACTTCACACACTATAACATTGACACTGTAGATGGAGAGTGCTCGTTTGTTTCCTGGCTGCCCAGACCTAAAAAAATCACACAGAAAATTGTATTAATTACAACACTATTTGGCCAGTGACTGAGGCATATTTTTAGCTAGCTCTTACATCTTTAATTAACCCATTTCTATTAATCTGTGCATTGCCATGAGATTGTGGCTTACCAGAAAGTTTCCTGGTCTACCTCTTTCAGCAGCTACATGGAGTCTCTCTGACTCTGCCTACTCTCTTTATTTTTGTTCAGATTTCCCAACTGGCTTCACTCTGTTAAGCCATTGTCCAAAACAGCTTTATTCATCAACCAATAAAAGCAACACATATACAGAAGGGCATGCCACATCTTCTCCTCTTCATGTCTAATTAAAAAGAAAGGCTTTATCTTAACATAGTAAAATTACATATACAAAACAGTTATCAAGCAAGAATTATAGTTCAATATTTAGTCCATTTAGGATTTGGCAAATTAAGGAAAATACTCTATCATCTAGCCTATATTTGCAAGTCTAAAGCTTTATATCTAATTTATCCTTTATCATAACTAAGGAAAATTCTATCTATCTGTCTTCAATTCTTCAAAGACCCCGGAAGGGTATAATGTTACCTAAGTAAACAAGAAGTACATTGTAAGCAACTTCCAAAGCTCTAGAATTGACAGTGACATCTCACTGCCTGGACAGTCACCAAAAAATCTTCTGTAATGTTGGAGCATCCATCTTCTGCCTACAGGCCCATAGTATCTGGCAGACTTTCCCATGAAGCAGGAAATTTGAAGATCTGTTCTGCCTTTTAATGACAAAGTTCATAAGTTGTTTTTTTCTGTGTCCTGCAGAACGTCTGACAGACTCTTTCATGAAGCAGGAACCCTGAAGGACTGTCTCACCTTCTTAAGGCAAGTTCAGCAGCCATTTTTTCTATGGGTCCTGCATGTCTAGCTTATATAGCATACCATCAGGCAGTCCAGGGAAGAGCAGTTTCTTGTTCAAATGGCTAGCAAACTCCATAAGTAGCTTCTTCGATGCCTATCATCCTTTTGAAGTAATTGGTACTACCAGAAGCAGACATTTCTCACTGTTGAGAAAAGACTAACTTCTTAAAACCTTTTAAATGCCATGTTCTGTAAGTCTTTTAAAGGTTTGAAGAATACCTATTCATCTGAAATATATGTCTGTACATCTAGACAGCATAACTCTCATGACAAGTTTGACTATTATAAATGACTACAATTAATCTGCAATTTTAATTATGCTTTACATTTTTAAATGAGCTGTCTAATCATAATATCTTATGCAAGAACAGAAATACATATAACAAAATTGACCTTAAATTTGTATCAATAGAACAAGATCCATACCAAAACATTTATCTCTATATTATATCTCCCTCATTTTTATTTAGAAGTTGGCTGTGATCATTAATCACTTATAATCAACCCTCTTTAAATGAAAACAAACACAAACAATCATTTTTGGAATTTTGGCATTGTTTTCTCCAAACTGCTCTTCTGTTTTTTTTGTCGGGCAATGTATTTTTAGGGCTCACGGAAAATTTTCAAGTTGTCTTGTTCCATGAAATCACATTAGCCTGGAAGGAATCTGCAGGTTCTCATGTTCTGTGGAAAGAAAAGCAGAACCTCTTTCCAAAGCAACATATCCTTAGACCCAAATTTTGAAGTCAAGATATGTTGGTTTAACTTAGCAGCCCCAAGAATCAAATATCTCTCTGCAGTTAAAAAACTGTAAACATAATTCAGACTGTGTATATTCCATCTTTATGTGGCTTATTTCTTTTTTCTCCTTTTATCTATGACTGTCTATACTCTTTTATATTATTTTACTGTCTCTTTAAAGACTTTGTTTTTTTAAACTATTTTTTAACTGTCTCTACTCTTTTTTTCTTCTCACTTTCTCAAGCCTATGTACATTTTTTAAAAGACACTATGTCTCATTGAGAGGTCTTTTATGTCTGAATCTGTCCTATTGTGTATCTGAAATACTTTTTTGATGAGTGGCTTTTTAAAATGGTAAGTAGTGTGGTTGCAGCATCCCTGGATGCCTCTCTTGACCTTTTAATATGGTGGAGGTGCATTTACCGCCTCTGCAAGCCATGCTCACTGCCCCAGCTCCAGGGACGCAGCTGGTCTATGTTGCCATTAAACAACTTGTAGTACTCTGCTCACAAACCCCATTTAAGTGTTCCATAACCAGACCTCCCAAAAGAGCCAGAGGTGTTCATGCTGCCAGTATGAACCAGGAAGTCTTCTTAAAGGAGCCCTCTCTCTGCTTGCAGACAGCAAGCAAAGCCTATCTGGGAAAAATAAAAATAAAAATAAAAAAAAAAACAAAGCAGCTACCAAGAAGCTGGGCTTGGCTCCTGTTTTTGTGGATCTAGAAGCTCTCTTTTTTTCTTAAGCTTTTTTTGTAGGTCTTATGTGGATTTATGCCCCAGATTGTAGGGGCCATTTTGTATTTTGAGACTGCTCATTCATTTTCCAGCTGTCCAGACCTGACTAATCACACAGATTATTATACTCCCTTTATACATTCCATCTTTGTGTGGCTTATTTTTCTCTCCTCCCTCCTTTAATCTATGACTGTCTGTATTCTTTTGTATTACTTTTACTGTCTCTTTAAAGACTTCATTTTACTGTCCGGAGAGAGCAAGGGAGCGAGTTAGAGGCTGTTGGACGGCAGGAAGAGAGCAATGCCTAAATCAAAGGAACTTGTTTCTTCAAGCTCTTCAGGCAGTGATTCTGACAGCGAGGTTGGAAAACAGTGAAAGAGGAAAAAGCAAGTGGTTCCAGTAAAGCCTGTGAAGAAGCAAAAGCCTTGTGAGACTTCTAGAGCATTGGCATCTTCCAAGTAGAATAGCAGCAGCAGAGATGATAACATGTTTCAGATTGGGAAGATGAGATGCATCAGTGTTCAGGACTTTAAAGGAAAAATTCTAATTGATATTAGAGAATATTGGATGGACTCAGAAGGTGAAATGAAACCAGGGAGAAAAGGTATTCCTTTAAACATGAAGCAATGGAGCCAGCTGAAGGAACAGATTTCTGACATAGATGATGCAGTAAGAAAGCTATAAAATCTGAGCCATATCAAACTGTACTGTTGTAGTTGTTTTAATCTGTCTTTTTACATTGGCTTTTGCTTTCTAAATGCTCTACCAAAGGTCCTGAGTTCAATTCCCAGCAACCACATGGTGGCTCACAACCATCTGTAATAAGGTCTGGTGCCTTCTTCTGGCCTGCAGGCATAGACACAGACAGAATATTGTATACATAATAAAATAAATAAATAAATATTTAAATAAATAAAATGTGCATTATTAAAATGTTCTGAGTGAAGCCAAATGTCAACTTTATTAAAGAGGATTGCTTTGTGCCCCCTACCTAGTGTAAAATAAAGCCAGATCATTACAATAAAAAAGACTTCATTTTATTTTTTAAAACCTATATTAAAAAATTTCCTAAACATTAAAGCTCTTTTTTAAAATTTATTTATTTATTATGTATACAATATTTTGTCTACATGTATTTCTGCAGGCCAGGAGAGGGCACCAGACCTTATTACAGAGGGTTGTGAGCCACCATGTGGTTGCTGGGAATTGAACTCAGGACCTTTGGAAGAGTAGGCAATGCTCTTAACCACTGAGCCATCTCTCTAGCCCCCAACATTAAAGTTCTAAGTGATGAAGTAGGTTGCCAGGGGGACTGTGAGTACTCTGTGTGAATTATGAGAGCTCACGTGGAAGCTAGATGAAAATCCATATATCAAAGAAGAGAGCATCATGATCCTAGAGCATTTGACTTTTCAACCTCTCATCTACAGACTTCTCAGAATTCACTCCAAAGCTATTGAATCTGCATCTACATCTTAGAAGCTCCTCCACCCTCAAAATGAAAAGGAGACCCCCCCAATATTCACACAAAAACTAACATTTGAGAATTGCTCACTCTTCGTGATGACCAGGGTCACAGTTACCTCTAAGATTCTAAGCTACTGTCACTTGGGTATACCAAGACAAAAACATTCATAACATATTTTTCAGGAAATAAAATGCCACAATAAAATGTGATTACCTTAAGCATATGTCACACTTTCCAAAATAATCTCCACATACATGCGTCATAGGTAAAATTAGCAAGATGTAAGTCAAAAGTCAAAGTTGAAATTCTGTATTTGGATAAACTCCTACAAGAGAATCAAGGCAAGCCCACCAACCTAAAGCCAGCAAGAGCATCCAGTCCAATCATTCTTCATTCTTCTGTCCTATATTCTAAGCTCTTTGCATATGCTGTTGTAGACTTACTATTATTTATTCAATGTGTAGGAGTGTTTTCCCACTTTTAGGCACCATGTGCATGCCCAGTGCCTGTGTCAGAAGAAGGTGTCACATCCCCTATAACTGGACTTATAGACGATTGTGAACCATCATATGGGTGGTGGAAAAGGAAATCAGGTCCTGTGCCTGAGCAGCAGGTGTTCGACCTCACAGAGCTGCCACACTGGCCCCTCATGGCCTTACTTCTTATCATGAGATTTTTTTTTTAAATCACCATAGGAATGGACACCAGCATTCCACATAAATTGCTTAGTAAGATCCTTACTTAGAACAGTGTCTACTATTTTGGAGATCTTTTATAAAATTTATTTTTTAGATAGAGTCTCAATTCATAGCCAAGGCTGGCCTAAACTTGTAGAATTCCTCCTGACTCAGCCTTCCAAGAGCTCAGTCCAATGCTCCAGTGTGGGTCTCTGTCTCTATCTCCATCTATCACCAGATGAAGGTTCTATGGTGATATGAAAGATATTCGTCAGTATTGCTATGGGATAGGGTCATTTCAGGTTCCCTATCCTCAGATTCCCAAGGGACTAACTGGGGACATCGCCTTGGGATCCTGGAAGCCCCTCTAGGTTCAAGTCTCTTGCCAACCCTAAGGTGGCTCCCTTAACTAAGATATGTGCTTCCCTGCTCCCCTATCCAACCTTCCTTTATCCCAATCTTCCTGTTTCCCCAAGTTCCCC